>NC_057806.1:578657584-578668325 GCF_018294505.1 Triticum aestivum | reverse complement strand
ATATTCTTTGAGGGTGTTTTCAAATACGCCTGTGAAACTGCACATGTATATACATATATATAAATAATCCCCGGACCGAACGCCATCATCATACCCCACTCGGCCACCTCTTCTCCCCTTGCCCTACGCCGGCGCAGCTCATTGAGCACGAAGATCACCGTCGCGTCACTCATGTCACTACAACACGGTAGCAATTAGGAGGCATTTTAAAATGCCTTTAAAGACCCAAAAGGTGCCTTAAAAGACATAAGAAGGTATTTTAGAAAAGCGCTAGAGATAATCCTGAAGGGAAAGGGCTTTAGAGGCACTTTCGGAAAATGCCTCCGATGCTCAAACCATTCAGGGCGTTTTAGAAGAATGCCTCTGATATTCTTTGAGGGTGTTTTCAAATACGCCTTATATATAATAAAAGGAACAACGGTGAAGGCCCCCCCGCCCTGTATGTCTGCTGCAGACTACTCTACTTTGCTGGGCGTACATCATATCACGTCTGTCAGTATTGAACAGCAGATGAGGCGCTCGGCTCAAATCATCCCCGTCCGCACAGCTCAAGGAAGGTATGGTCATCACGTACAGTCAAACTGAATCAAATGCACAGGTTCATTTCCTGTTAGATTAGAGAATCTTTATGAGAAGATGCGTGGCTCACCTTATAAACCGGCAAGATTTTAGCTCGGGGGGTGGTATGGGACTAATAAACTGCTACGTTGTTTGCGAGCAAGGAGTAGCTCACAAGAAAAAGCAGCACGACTCACGACTCGAACCTGCAACCTCTCGGGAAAAAGATTACCACGCCAACCAACCAACCACTCAGTTCTCTGTTTATCTTTGAGAAGCTTTACATATAATATCTCCATCTGGACAGGTGGCTCACCCGAAGGTCATATAGATAGATATTCGATACATTAGGGGCTCATTTGAAAATCTGACCGAGCTTTCGAGGCGTTTTCCTCCGGAATGCCTTCAAAAGTGCGTGCTGGCAACTTTCAAAACGCCCCCTATACTCTGATCTATTACGGCATTTCTGAAAACGCCTCTCATTCTGTACTGGCATTTCGCGAAACGCTCCATATATTACTGCACTTTTTCAGAATGCCACTAATTAAGCATGTTTTGAGGCATTTTTTCAGAATGCCTGCTAACGAGGGGCCTTTGAAGGCGTTTTGGACAGAACACCTTTAAAGAGAGGTAATCCAAGGCACTTTTTTACGGAATCAATAAGTCCCGAACGTGCCGTTTTTTAGCATCTCGCCCCGAACGCCCTTCTGACCGTTAGATGGCAACACAGATCTTAAAGCATGTCAGGCCAGACACGTCATTTCCTTTTTCGTTCGGAAAAGCAGGCGCCGCCCCCGAACGTTTCCATCCCCCACCCAAGTGCGCACTACCTTATCCACTCCTCTCGCCTCGCAGTCCACACCCAAGCAAAACTTCTCGGCGGGGCACGGAGGAGGCGGCCATGCACCGGCGACGAGGTGGGCCGACTGAGATATCGATCAGATAGGGAGGGGGTGCCGCTCGGCGTGAGACTCCTCGTCGGCGCCGAGGCGCAGCCAGCGCCATCCCTCCAAGTTTGGCTGGGGACGCTGCGGCCTTCCTCGCTTGCCGGTTCGCCTGCTCGGGACTCTGTCCTAGCTGGAGTTGCGGCGAAGACGAGGCCAGCGTCTGCGCGGAGGAGCGCCACCGGACCATCCATGGGACGACGCACGGCGGAGATGGGGCGGGCTGCTCTGTCCTTGCCGGAGATCGTTGCGAGACGGAGACGAGGCAGGCGGCGGCGCCGAGGAGCTCCAGCGGTCCCAACATCGGACCACCCCAGGCATTTGTGCTCCCCGACATGGTCACGAACGCGAGCTGCCCCGCTCCCGCCGGGGTGCTTGGAGATCAGCGCCGGTGTCCTAGCCAGAGCTTTGCTTGGTAATGCCCAGCCCCAGAATTGTTCCATTTCTATGATTTTTTCTGTTCTAGCGATGCATACATCACAAGTGAATCGGCTGGGCAGAGGTGAACTAGGCCATTTTGTTTTGAATGTGTCAACTGAAACCAATAGAACAAGTGCTTCTAGGAGTTATTGATTCCGTAGAACAACTTTTTCTGTGTTTTTTCGTTACCACTCTTCGAGGACGGAATGTCATTTTGTATGTCCATAGATTTTGTTGTAGTGGTGATAGGCTATGAGTTTTTGAGAAGAAAATAAATGATTCGCAGCTAGATTTGATCGGCTATGTGCGCTGAATTTCTGTAGTGGGGAAAGGTACTTTTAGAGTTTGTGGTCATCTTCGTTGAACAACTTCATAGATAGTTAAACTGAAAAGGAATATGGAGTAATCAAAGCTTGCTTTTCGTTTAGAGAGAACGTTTTCAGGACTAAACATGTACTGTACTATACATTTTTTCTTAAATTTGCTGTCTCACTGTATATTTTTTCTTAAATTTTTCTGGAAGATGGCAAATATAGTTATCGAATCATGGCAAATTTAGTTCTCGGATCATGTAAAATTCATTGCTTTCTTGACATGGCAACTTTCGATATTTGGATCATGGCGCAATTTTACTCTACCATGGCAACTAATCTTATCTTCTTGCCATGTAAGCATAAAAAAATTAGTTAAATTGATGATGGAAAATTTAGTTTACGCATCATAGCAAATTTGCTTCCTTGAAGATGGCAAATTTAGTTATCGAATCATGGCAATTTTATTTCTCGGATCATGGTAAATTCATTTCTTTCTTGCCATGGCAACTTTTGATTGTTTTAAATTGTCGCAGTAATTCCTTAAATTGTCCAAAACAACACAAAAAGGAAAATATTGCCATGGCAAGTTTTACTAATTATTATCATTAACATGGCGAATTTACCTACATCCCCCATGGAAATTTTTAATATTTTATTGCCATGGCAAGTTTTACTATCTATTTGCCATGGCAAATTTACCTTTTATTAACATGGCAAATTTACCAAAGTCCCCATGGCAATATTTAGTTTTTATTGTCATGGCAAGTTTTACTGTTTATTTTGAGTTTTTATTAACATAGTAAATTTACCTAAATCCTCATGGTAATATTGAACTTTTATTGCCATGGCAAGTTTTGCTATTTATTTGCCATGGCTAATATACCTTCATTAATATAGTAAATTTACCTAAATCCTCATGGCAATATTTAAATTTTATTGCCATGTCAAGTTTTACTTTTTTTTATTTGTCGATGGTAAATTGACCCTTATTAACATGACAATTCTACCTAAATCCCCATGGCAATATTTAACTTTTATTCTCATGGCTAGTTTTACTTTCTATTTTAATTTACCTTTATTAACATGGAAAAATTAGCCTTTTGTTCCACGACAATTTTTATGTGACATACATGACAAATTTACCTTTTTTTTCACTCATGACACATTTAGTTCTCTGGAGCATGGCAAGTTTGACTTTTAGTTTTGCAATGGCAAAAATACTTTACATCCATGGCAAATTTTGCCTCTTCCACCGTTCATGGCAATTTTTTCTTCTATTGACTATGGTACATTTACTTTACAAAACATGGCAATTACTACTAAACAAAAGATTGTGCATTTTTTTTCTGCGCCACATGATGGCAATTTTTCATCCACATTTTTTGCCTCTTTAATTATATAGTAAAAATAGCATACAATTTTTTAATCCACATTTCTTGCCATCATGGTAGAGATGCAACATTGCCATGAATTTTTTTCTCTTTTGCCATTTGCACATAAAGATCTCTTTTTCACCATGGCAAATTTTGCTTATAAAGATTATGGCAAATTTTTTGGCTTCAACCCATAGTGATTTTTTTAGTAGCATCTTGTTCCTTATTTTCTATCTATGACGACAAAATTATTTTTAGACCATTTCAATTTTTTTAGAGTATGGCAAATCTGACCTCTATTATTCACACCCAAAAGTGGGCTTTCTTAGTTTTGGGGTAAACTGGGTTTTATTTTCCTTTTATTTCAACGCAAAAAAAAGCCTAAAGTGATAGTGTTCGGGCTGAGCACACACATGTTCGATCAATCAACCCCCCGTGACGAACGACTCGTTCGGTGGGGGTCGGGAGATATCGGGGTCCTTTTTGTTTGGGCCAGGAAGCTATTGGGCCTGTCTGGCAGGCGTTCGGGCTGAGGGGTTGTTCGCACCGAACGAAATCGTTCGATCCATCGATACTCCCCTGCCGAACGTATCGTTCGGACTGTGCCTCCCCAGACCGAACGTTCGGCTGTTATCGGTGTCCCTTTTTTTAATGCCTTTTAGAAAATGCCTCTGTTTCTCAACGGTGTTGTAGTGTGTTCCCGTACTCTCTCAGCACCCGTCGGCTTGCCGCCAGCTTCTCGACGCCCAGCCCGAGCAGTTGCTCAACGTGGTCCAAAATCGCACGGCCACCAGGGTGGATCGCCCAGAAGAGATCGTTCCACTCAGCACTGATCCCAATGGACTCGAACGCGTCGATCATACAGCGCTCGATGTTGCTCTTCAGCAGCTTCGGCACCCGGATGGAGACGTGGAAGTCGAGGCCGCCTTTCATGAGCCGCATGGTGATCTCGTCCTCGGTCTCCGGTATCGTCGTCTGCGTGGCGAAAACCATCTCGAACAGCGGGCGCTCGATGCAGTCGACGGGGTCGGCGCCGACGATGACCGCGCCCGCGCCGTCGCCGAATATGCCGTGGCCGAGGATGGTGTCGAGGCGACCTTCCTGGGGCCCGTAGAACGCGATGAGGGTGAGCTCGGAGCAGGCCACGAGGACGCGCGCGCCGCGGTTGTTCTCGGCGAGCTCCTTGGCGAGCTGCAGCGCCCTGCCGCCACCGGAGCAGCCGTTGAGGCTGAGGATGGTGCGGGACACGGTGGGGCGGAGGCCGAGCAGCGACGCCAGGCGGAGGTCGGCGCTGGGGGCCTTCCGGCCGGAGTAGGTGCTGAAGACGAGGTGCGTGACGTCGGCGGCCGGGCGTCCCCACTCGGCGATGGCCTTGGCCGCCGCGGACGCCGCGAGCTCGGGCACCGCGGCCGACGCCATGTCTATCCGCGCGTCGAGGGTCCGCAGCGCGCGGTCGGTGAAGTCCGGGTGCGCGCCGAGGAGCTCCTCGTCGAGGTGCGCGTAGCGCCTCTCGATGCCCGATTTCTTACCTGGACAGGAGAACATTTTAGATTAGCAGTTAGCTCACCGCAAAGATGCATGCATGCATTTGGAAACGTACGCCCGTACGTGTAGGAGCTAGGTTTACGTTGCAGGGCATGCATGGGCTTACAGATTCTCTTGAGCTTGTCCTTGAGGTCGGCATGGTGCTCGCTGTTGGTGACGCGGAAGTAGTAGTCGGTGCATGGAGCTCGCCGGGTTCGCCGTGCCGATGGCGAGCACGGCCGCCGGGCCGTCCGCGCGCTGCACGCGACGGATCTGCTGGACGGTTGCCATGGACGTAGTACGTATGTCGATCGCTGCGCGCCTCGGACTACGTGGTTTGCTAGCTTTTATTTTTTTCAAGATCACGTGGCTAGCAGCTTTGTAGACTTGCTTATTGCTTTTTGAAGGATCACAGGTCTTATATATACCAAGAGGACTGCCATGTAATAAGTACTATCACTTATCGGTCTTCTTTATAATTTGTGATAAATATTGATCAAAGATGTAACTAACAAAATGTTAGTAGTGCATGTTAAAAAAAATTATATCGTTGGATTCGTATCTAAACATAGTTTTCAATGATGTAATTTTTTATAACATATATGAACATTTTGTTAGTTAAATTTATGAACAAATTTGGCACAGAATATAACAAGGAACAGTAAACCAGAACGTGAAGTCAAAATAGCGTGAATAGCGACCTATAATAGCAAATAAATTTTGTCTTTTTTGCTATGAAGTCAACGTTGGTTCTTTTTTGATGAAAATTTATATACTAATGCGCAAGTAAGTCAAGTTTAATCTAAAAATACTTTTGAACTATTTTAACTTTTTGTTTAATTATTTTAAAAAATACCTCATATAGGGTGTATATACGTGCAAGAGCCGAAGGGTATTTCCCCTCAACTGCACGGAAGACGGAACATCCCGATACTTTGTGTGCCCGAGTTCTGAAGGGCAAGTACTACCCACACACTGATTTCTTACAAGCTACAGCGCCTGCTCGTGCTTCGTCGACGTGGAAGGCGATCGTGGCTGGCAGGAAAGCCTTGGATATTGGTCTGATTCATAGAGTTGGCGACGGCTCGTCAATTTCCACATGGAATGATCAATGGATTCCAAATACAGCGACCCTGAAACCTGCTGGCCGGTTGGGTACTGCAGCTCTACCACGGGTTTCTGACTTGATCGATGAATACACAGGTAATTGAAACGTGGAGTTAGTCTGTCAAAATTTTCTTCACCATGATGCCGAAGCTATTTTGAATATTCCGCTGAATCCAGCCGGTGGTGAGGATACTTTGGTGTGGGCATTTGAAAAGTCAGGACAATATACTGTTAAATCAGCGTATCGCTCTCTCGTGACTCGCTACGAGTTTAGCTCTCTAGAGGAAGGGACGATTACAGAAACCTCACCAGCTAACAAACAGTTATGAACTGCACTATGGAAACTACATGTGATACCCAAGATTCGAGTGTTCTGGTGGCGAGTGCTACGTGGTATTCTCCCGGACTGCATGACCTTGAAGTATCGACATATAAAACCTATTGGCCGGTGCGACGTTTGCAAGGCCATGGATGAGACACTTATGCATGCTCTGATCTCTTGTACGCATGCAAAAAAAATCTGGATTGCAGCCAAGGATCGCTTTGATATTCATATGCCGAGGCTACATCCAGACACGTGGGCGCGTGACATTCTGTTGGATCAGATGTTCTCCTACGACGCCAGATGTAAGATCATAACCATCATGCACTCTATTTGGTCTTCTCGCAATAGATGGACTCATGATCAAGAGGGTTATGAACCAATGATGGCAATCAAACGGGTTCATGAGAATCTCTCTCTCCTAGAGATTCCAGGGCACAGGATAGCATCAACTTCCGGTCAGCTTTGGAGACCTCCAGAGGCAGGATGGATCAAGATAAACACTGACGGTTCGGTGTTCGATGATGCACCTGCGGGTGGAGCAGGAGGAGTAGCACGATCTCACCTAGCTTTCTTGGGAGCTTGGTGTAAGCAATTGCCGGGTGTCTCGGATCCTTTCATTTCGGAGTTGTTGGCTCTACGGAAGGGGGTAATCTTTGCCCATCTACGAGGATACTCACATGTGTGGTAATGGAGATTGACTGCTTGGAGCTAGTCAATCAATGGAACTCGCGCGGCAATTCTCTGTCAATTGCGGCGCCTGTCTTTAGAGAATTAGAGGGCATTGTGCCTTATTTTGTTTCATTCTCGGTTCATCATGTTGGTAGGGAACTTAATGTACCGACCCATCTATGTGCACAACGTGCTTGTACATTCGATGGTACGGATAGCTGGCTAGATACTAGTCCGGATTTCCTTCTCAGTTGCCTACGGGCAGATTGTAACCGTCTAATAAAGTCCTGATCTCGATGAAAAAAAACTGCACGGTCAAGCTAGAACGCAGATGCACTAGCCCCGTTTTCGGGAAAAAAATTCTGTGCGTACGGGTTGTAAACTCCTCTCTGTGCGTACCCAGTGTGAGACCCAGTGTGAGATCACGCCACTTGGTCCACCTCGCCATCCGACGATCCTCTCCTCAGATGCTCGTTCCGTTCGTTCGCTCGGCTCGGTAGCCCAGCGTTCGGCTCCAAAACTAGTCAATCCCGGCTCCCGTGAGTTACGCAGTGATTGATTCTGAAATCTGAACAGATACGCATGAGGATTGCTGCTTCTGCTTCTTCGGTGCAGCGGGGATTTGATCGTGGATTTCTGATGGCTGAGCGACCGGAACAATGTCATCTGCACGATGGGACTAGCGGCCCAGCTCGCCGGCTCGGCGCTCAGTGTAGCGGACGAAACCGTAGTCATCTCCGTCGCGCACCGAACACGTCCTCTCATCCCATGAACGGATCGAAACGGCAGCCGCGGGTCGGGCTGCCGCAGGTCTGAAACGACACTACTGTGGAGAAGGTTGGGAGTGGCCATGGCGGAATCTGACACCGTGGCCTCCAAGGATGACCATGGTGGTTCTTCTTCCGGCAATTTGGCGTATCCATCAACTGTAACAAATTATGTGACGGAGTAGAAAGTTGTTGTAGCTATTCAGAGGCAAAACTGTTAAATGTTTTAAATTTTTGCGAGTGTTGCAATATAAGTATTTTCAAATTGCTTGTGCTAAAAGGTTCTCAGATTTCAAAGTAAAAAAGTAGCCAGATTTCATATGAAGTTTAGGCCTAGACAAAAGAGATAGCATCTTTGCTATAGATGGATAGCAAATCTGAGAAACAAGAGAAAAAATCAGAAATTTTTAACTACAGATTTATGAAGACATCTAGATAACACATGCAGATTTTCTGGAAGAGGTCAGATGGATATTTCATTAGCTTTCATCCATTAAAATTCTGTTATTTGCATAAATTGGTCCTCGCAATCTCAGGGTACTCATTATACCAGCAGGAAGCTACATCATGTCTGGTTGATTTTTCCAAAACATTAGCTGCTTCCTTACAAGACATATTTACATGACGAAATATACAGAACAAATTTCACGGTTATACATATGATATCATCAATTATGAAGCTAACTACTATGGGAGGTGTCTTGCTCTGCGCCCTTCATCTTGTTGATCAATGTCAAGCAATCTGATGCAATTTCCATTTTCTGAAAACATGCTTCTGCTGCAAAGTTGAGAGCATGTCTTATAGCTAAAGCTTCAGCTTGTTCTAGATGTTAACACTTGATCAACAAAGCCCCTTCTGGCTGCTTGTACAGATCCCAAGTTATCTTACATTATCAAACCATAGCCCACGCGCCGTGAATTAGAGAAAATCACAACATCAACATTCATTAGCGTGAAATCAACTGACAGAAAGAGACCATTTTTGAATTATTCCCTGCTTCTCGCGCCTTGTGGATGTAGTCGAACAAGAAGCAATCAGGAAACATTCCATCATCTCCAATGGTTTCCTGTCAGTCTCGTTTTTTCCTATGCTGAAGTGGTTCCTACTTCCTTCTGCAAAGAATGAATTAGCAAGTTTGTTCAGTTTAGACAGTGAAGTATATATATGTATTATCCATGCCATCGCAGCTTGACTGGGATAAACATGGAGGAGACATTGTACACGGTGAGACCAACGATTGTTCTGCTGACATCAACGGTTCCTGGCAGCTAAGATACTGAACAGTGATTAATTAACTGTTAATGCTGACCACTTCCACTAGAACAAAATAGATTGACACGAGAAACAAAAAGAAATCAACATGAAAGAATATGAGCAGCGGCGAGCAGAAGAAAGGGGGGATTGGAGACGTACCTGCGTCGTTTGGCTGCCGGCCGCACTCCCTCTATCCCGTGTCAGAAACTCAGAATAAGGGCAGGCGGCGGACGAAGGAGATGACAGCGAAAGCGGACGATCAGCCAGTGAAGAACGACGGAGAAGACTGCAGCGGCGGCGGCGGCGACTGCGGCAAGGGATGCGACGGCGACTCTGGTCTAGATTGATTAGGGATCATGCGGCCGGTCCTGCGTCCAGTCCCCGAGCCGAAGTTTCAGAGGTTGCGGCTTGTTTCCTGAAGCCGATAGGAGTTGCTTGAGCCAAGGAAGCCAGCGCACGGGAGCGGATCGTCGGATGGCGAGGTGGACCACGTGGCGTGATCTCACGCTGGGTACCCACGGAGAGGAGTTTACAACCCGTACACACATAATTTTTTTCCCGTTTTCGTGGGAGTTGTGAGCCCCTGTTGTGCACAACGACGACTATTTTGGGTGGCCTCAATTTCTTCAATTGGCCTTACCTTATTTGATCGCGCTAATAGAGACCTGGACGTCGCCACGAAACCAGGTCGTGTGTGACCGCAAACATCTTTTGATGCGGTTAGCACCAGATGTCATGTCACGGTCGTTGAACTTCTAATGCAGAACCTTTTCCAAACGGAAATCTTATCTGGCTGACGTCGGCTTTAGTAATCTCTGTAGTCTGCCGTTGGATGGCCGCACGGATCTTGAAGCAGGGGAGAGGAGACACACCATCTCTGAAACTTGTTCGCTAGAAATAAAAGCGGCGAACGCTCTCCCATCCAAACAAACCTGCCCACCGCACCGCACTGGCTAGCACCTCAGCCTCCACCCGGGACACCTAGGGTTGAATTGATTTGAATCCCGGTTTCTCTTTTTTATTTGATGGCAAAAATAATGCCAATGTTGTTTTACATGCTTGGTAAATTCACAAAAAAATATATATACATGCAATACTTTGCACTGGGACAAATGCTCATCTCCGCAATTGTTTTGATTTATTTTATAAATTTTTAGAAACCAAATTATATGCCAATTTTATTTTCATCCATCATTCCAAATTTGCCATGTTTCTATGGCAGATATATTTACACATGATGGCAAAAAATCAACCATTGCAATTTTAATAATTATACCATGATAGCTCTGTTGTAGGCACCATGTCAATTTGATTGTATACACCATGGTAGATTTTTGTACGTAGCATGTCAATTTCATTATTTAGACCATGGCAATTTTTCCAGTTAGACCATGACAATTTTATTAAATAGACCATGGTAGTTGTATTATAGTTACCATGGTAATTTAAAATTTTAGACTATGGCGTTCTTATTATGTAGACCAT
>NC_057806.1:578628964-578657059 GCF_018294505.1 Triticum aestivum | reverse complement strand
TGTCGCTGGAGGCTCGTTACAGTGTTTACATTCATTGTATTTTCGGGTCCTTTGTTATATCAAATCTGGTTTATTTTACGGCGACTGTTAGGCGTCAACCGATTGATCTTACAAAAAGATCAACCGCCTGGTCTCGTCCGATTAGCACACGTCGTCGTTCGTCCGATTAGCACGCATGGTCGTTCGATCGCAAGCTTGCAACGCATCGGGTCTTCTCCTTTCTCCTCGCATCCACCACGACCTCCTGGCCTTGTACTACATCTCCTACCACTTGGGACATCACTGGCTGACAATGCTCAATCGTTGCAATAGCAGCCCCACGGCAGCATCGCTCGTTCGTCGGAGTGTCGATTTTAGTCACGGCAACATCCCTGCCATGGTAGCGCAGGCGATGCTCCATCACAGCACCCCTGTGGCCGGTTATGCTTCATCACAACACCCATGATGCTACATAAGAGCACCGGCGGCTCACCAATGCTTCATCACAGCACCGGCGACCCTGGTAATGCTCCAGCGCGACATTCATAGCCCTGTGCGATTGCTCTAGTATGCTTAATTGTAGCCCCTGCCATGCTCCACGCTAGCCATTGTATGCGGTAGTGTCGACATTGCAGAATGCGCCACATCGACAACTATATGCAACAACATTGACGTTGTAGGAGGCACCATTGTCGGTGTCAAAACCGGCGGATCTCGGGCAGGGGGTCCCAAGCTGTGGATCTTGGATCAATGGGGAACAGGGAACACAAGGACAATATTTACCCAGGTTCGGACCCTCTCAAAGAGGTAAAACCCCACGTCCTGCTTGATTGTATTGATATGTGTATGATGATTACAGAGTCGACCTACCACGAGATCAGATGAACTAACCCTAGATGAGTAGGATGATGGTTCTTCTTCTAGCCTCTACGGACTAAACCCTCTAGTTTATATTGACACCAGGGGTACTTAGGATTACGCATAGTCAATTACCATCAGGGGTAAACGTGCATACGCCATGTTGACTTGGAGGGCACACCAAGGCTCCGGAGATTTCCTTCCCGTACACGAAGTTGCCTTACAGCTCGGTCTTCCAGTAGTAGTCATAGAACGGCCCACCTGTCCGGCACATAAGAGATAGACCGGCAGCCCGAGGACCCCTCAGTCCAGGACTCCCTCAACCATGCTGGCCACTGTATGCAGTAGCGGCGATGTTGTAGAGTCGGAGCACCAGATATCTCATTGCCACCATACGTTCAGCGCTTGCAGCATCACCCTTTACAACAAGAAACCCCCTCCCTCAAGTTGCATTGCAGCAGGCATCGTCAGCAATGTTGCCCCAGCGCTCGCAACGATGTCAGATGTTGTAGCGAGGAGATGCAGCGGCGATGTTGACGTCGAAATCTCGTTATTGTTGTATATCCGGTGCTTGCAACACCGCTCTCTTCATAGCACCCGAGGGCGCCAGTGTCTGCGACTAGAGCATGGCCAAGGTGACTAATGTCGCCATTGCGCCACCATAGTTGTACACAGGTACCTGTAATTCACCAAACTCCGTTGAATCATCGGAGTACTAGATTGACCCACTTGATGGAGATTAGACATCACCCTGATCTTGGCAGACAGCCGCACTAGTATCACCCATGGTGACGACCTTGTGCGCAAAACATCAAAAGAAGGAGTTGTTAAAGAAGATGATGGTGCATGGAACTGCACCAACAGATAGCACAAATAAGCACTTACTCGTCCATGAAAAACAATCAGGGTAGAAACTCCCAAGCTCCTTGGCAATGTCGCACCAACCATTACGGACAAGGGGTTGGAGCCGAAGAACTTTTATCTGAGACAACACATCCTTCACGGCAGGAACGACATCGTCGTGACACTAAAAAATAGTACACACCAACGAGAGATGAGAATCCCCTCCCCTCTACCCCACTGCTCGTGGGCGGCCACTCGAGGTAAGGCTTTGACCTGCATGAACAATCAGAAACTTTCTTTTGCATGCCAACTGCTCAAGTGCCCTAGGTGCATGCAAAGTTTCATGGTGAAAGGACACTCGAGGTAAGAGCATCCCTAGTGGCTTGTCTAAATTTAATAGTCTATATCTACATATACACAATGGTGTATTTTTTTTTTCTTTTAGACAACCTAAGTTTTCCAGCGGATTGTCTATATACATGATGTCTATATATTCTCTTTCATATATTTTAATAGTATCTTATAGCAGCTATATTTTCTAAAAATCTTATGTTGGTCATTTCTGAGTTGTTCTCATTTATTTATTTCATCCGCAAGACATATAAAGGAGAAAATAAACCAGCCGTGAAATTATTTTAGGTTCAACACTAGCAACACCCTATATAATTTACGAGAAATAAACAATAGCAACAGGTTCAACCCTGATGAGGCGACGGTCCAGGCGCAACGACCTCCGTGTCCAGCGCCGGCGCGGCCGCCTCCCTGCCGACGTCCTCCAATTGCTCCGAGTTGGTGAATGGCTGAGCTCATGAACCAACATTTTTGGTTTAGACATTGTGGCTTGGTTGTCCAAATGTGGACGACGGGTAGCTAGTTTGGACATTGTCTAAATTTTAGATGACGCAATAGACAAGCCACTGAAGACGTTTTTTGGCATGTGTAGTCTAAATTTGGTATAGACCACCATTTACACAAGCCACTAGAGATGCTCTAAGGCTTTGACCTGCATGAACAATCAGAAACTATATTTTCTTTGCATGCCAACTTCTCAAGTGCGCTAGGTGCATGCAAATTTTCGTGGTGGAAGTGCGCTTGGAAGACTAGACTTATCAGCTGGAAGTTCACCACACTTTAGATGTTGGATTTTCTGTCTTTTTTCCTGAGAGAGATTAAGAAAAGATGGCAGATTAATCAAAAGCTGACGGTGAATTAGTCAGAGGTTTGATTTTTGTGTTGTCAAAAGCTAATTTAATCCAGATTGAAAGCAACTTCAGAGTTGAGTTTAGGACTTTCTTTGTTTTTTGGGTGTGCTTTCTCCGGTCCTGGTGCCAGCAGCTTCACCGTCCATCGTCGCCGGCCACATGTTTGACGGAGTAGAAAGCAGAGGCGCGCATCCCTGACAAGCTGGGAGGCGCTCGGAATGGTTCAACGAGGCGATGAATAATGGGCCTTGTCTAAGCTGAGCTTGGCCCAGCATGATGGGCCTTCTTTCAGCCTAATTTTACTCCTCAGTGGAGTTCTTTGCTCTTCTGCCAGCAGGTTCAGCAGAGCCATGTTGTGAACTTGTGACAGCAATGATGTGAAACAATCATGCCATTAAAGGTCAACCTGTATGTTAACGTATGTATACACTCACGAGTGTTGGTTAAAGCGTTGCTAATTGCCGATGCAGTGTCCCACTCGGTGCAAAACTAATAGGGGTTCTACTATCATTCTGTGCCACATAGCACTGACGGAATAAACATATCAGAAGGGCACTTGAGAGGTGAAGAAAAGCTACTATACGCGGTGCATGATTAGTGTCCGTCTTTATAGTTGCCAAACAAAGTAGACACAAGTGTCAGATAGGCGAGAGTACAATAGAGCATAGAAAATGGTTCAGTACGTACGCACAGGCATATTTGAGTGCCTTCTTTCTGTGCAACATGCATGCTTTTCGATAGAAAACTGTTTGAGCTAGCGTCTCTCTAAAAAAAGATCGGCATGACACCTCGATCCAGTTTGCAATTTAAAAGTAACAGTACTGGACCAAATTCGTCCTCTACCTATGCAACAATTGTGCTTTGTGAGGCTTTGAAAACATGCGATCATCGTGGCTTAAATGATCAAATCAAGCAACAACCTTTGCCCCGCAAATGATATATATCGCCTTGCGGAACCGTTATGGTCACGATAGTCTACAACGCTTGTAGAGCGAGCCGGCCCATTTAGTGCAGGAGCTAGCGGGAGCACAAGGCACGGATTCAAAATGTTTTTTTTCTCATTCTTTCTGTTGCGTCTTCTGTTTTTCCGGTTTTTCGCCCGTTTTTTTTTCTGTTTTTGGTTTTTTCTTCTCCTGCTTACCCTTTTATTTCTCTTTAACTCATGAACTTTTTTCAATGCACGGCCCTTTTAAAATTCATGAACTTTTTCCAATTTGTGTGATTTTTTTATCTGTGAACATTTTTTTAAGAAAAATATACGGTGAACGAAATCATGAACAATTTTTGTGAGTTTGACCAAAATGTTCGCAAATCAAAATTTCAAACACTCTTTAAAATATAGTGAGCATTTCCAGAATACACACTGAACCATTATTTAATATATGATGAACACTCATTTGTATACAATGAATTTTTCTTTAATATATGGTGAACAATTGTCAGTTAGACACTACACTTTTTTTTAAATACGGTTACCATTTTTTACAAAATACACACAGAACAATTATTGTTCACCAATTTGTGCTGGGTGTGTTTTTTATCTTGTTTTTGCTTGAAACGGACGATGTGAACTTGTGACAGCAATGATGCAAACAATCATGCCACTAAAGGTCAACCTGTATGTTAACATATCTGTACAGGGGTGTTCGCTAAAGCGTTGCTGAGCGCCGGTGCAAAACTAATTAGGAGTACTACGCCACATAGCACAAACTGAATAAACATACAGTATGCCAAGGGCACTCGAGATGTGAAGAAAAGCTACATCTTTTCCAAAAGAAGCACTGCATGTGGTGTCTAGCTATGTACAGTACAAGAGTGTCGGATAGGCGAGAATACAATAGAGCATAGAAAATGGTTTCCACTTTGTAGGCAGAGGCATGCTCGAGTGCCTACTTTCTATGCAATGCATGCAGCCTTTACGGTAGAAAACAAAGTGAGCTAGGCAAAAGATGGACATTCAACTTGCAATCCAAAAGTGACAGACAGCAGTACCTGAAGAAATTCTTCCTGTAGGCGATGGTGTGCGAGGCTTGCGAAACAACACGGCATGTACTCCTCAATTCTAACATCTCATGATGGTACGATACCAGCCAAGACAGAAGGCACGCTTCGTGCACAACAGGACACCAATGCCGTATAAACTGCCACCACATTACAAGCTGCAAAGGCCATAATCACAACGCACACAAGCTAAGCATATCGTACAGACACGGCACATGAACGACCCCTGTTGCTGCTGCCCACGCAACTGGCAGTGGTCACGAGATGACAAGGGGTGAGAAATTTTTGCCGCGCTCGATCTCGGGTCTTCACTCTCTCTCGTCTGGCTAGCCGTGACATCTTGGAACCATTTTCATCTCGAGTGTCGAGCTCTTCTCTGATCGTGAAACATGTCGCGTTCGAACGGGATGGGAGATTTGGCGCCAATCATGGTTCGGTCATGGGCTCATCCCCATCCTGGACGCCCTGGACACGACCGCGTCGCGCGCCTGCGAGTCGCACACCTGCGTGCTGAACTTGCACCGGTACCGCGACCGCCAGCCCGCCGGGGCGGCGGCGTCCGGGCTGGCGCTGCCGGGCGACGCGGCGCCGCTGCGGCCGTCGATCTTCTTGATCGCCCTCCGCATGCTGGAGCACTCCCTCTCCAGCCCCTGCACGCGGGTCCTCATGCCGTCCATGTCCACCCGCAGCGTCTGGCTCTCCTGCACCGTCGTCGTCCGCCACGCCTCGCTCGGGCCAGCGGCGTGACGCAGCGCCACCGCCGCCGGCCGCTGCGGCTGAGGATTCGGATGCCGCGCTCGCGGGGAAGCCGTGGACGCCAGCAGCGTGCCCGAGATGGCGCGCCGGAGCTGCAGCTGCTCGAAGAAGAGCACCTGCAGCACCGCGCGCAGCGGGAGCCGCTCGTTCTGCGCGGCGTGCGTGCACGCCTCCACCGTCAGCTTCCTGCAGTCCACCACGCCGCACACCCTGTCCCGCTCCTCCGCCGTCAGCCGCGGATGCGCCTGCGCATGCATGCACCACTCACGAGTCATGGAGCCGGCAACCAACTGCTACTCGACAAACGCGCATTCTTCCTTGACTTGTCAGAAGCAGTCGATGACAAATCGGGGAATGTACGTACCTTGAGGTAGATGTCGACGGCGCGGTAGACGCCATCGTCGTAGATGCGGGCGTGGTCCGGCATTGCCAGCGCGAGCTCGCAGAATTTGGCTGGCTTCAGGTTGGCGTCGGACGCGACCTCTGCGAGGTAGTTGTCCACCAGCTTGCCCACCTGCACCATTGCCACGGCCGACGGACGCGAGGCCGTCGTCCTCGCCGCCGCTTCCTCCTCGGTGATTGCAGCTGACGACGACGCCTCGTCCTCGCCGACCTCCTCCTCGGCTAGGAAGTGCCTGACCACCCGTTCGACGCAGTCCACGTCGTAGAGCGTCTCCGCGGCGCCGGAGTAGCTCGGGATGAGCACATCCTCCACCGTTGCCTGTTCCAGCTGCGTCGCGGCCTTCCGCTCGATTGCCGCGCGCGCCGCGTCCGAAGCGCGCAGGATGTGCGCCGTCCGCAGCAGCGCGAACAGGAACTTCGCGGTCACCACGCTCCCGGAGCCCTTGTCCGTGGGGAGGCTCGCGACCACCGCCTCCAGGAGGTCTCTCTGCTCCACCTCCGACGACACCGGCGCGGACGCGCGGCGCCACCTCATGGACCTCGACAGCCCCGGGAGGGTGGCCTTGGCGTAGGACACGAGGCAGCCCTCCAAAGCATCCGTCCTCACGTCCTCGCGCGCGGCCATGGCCGCCATCACCCGCTTGTACATGTGTAGGCCGAGCACGGTCAGGTCGCCGAACCAGGAGCGCGACGTCGCCGAGGAGCGCGCGGCGATGGCGTCCACGCAGCGGGCAACAATGCCGAGGTCCTCGGCGTGCGGCAGCAGGTCCTCGCAGGACTTGAGCGCCTTGGTGGCCTCGCCGGGGTGGCGGAGCACGGACTGCGAGAGGTAGGCCTCGGCGCGCGCGGCCAGGTTGTCCTCGAAGTGCTCCTCCGTCATCTCCAGGTACTCCGCCGCGCACCGCAGCGGCGCGACGTTCCAGGGCGTGAGCTCGACGCGGACGCCGTAGCAGAACTTGGTCGCGGTCTCGAAGGTGCCTGGCCCGCCGGGGAAGTCCGGGAAGGTGATGCGGTACGACTTGCCGTCATCCATCCTAACCTGCTGCGGCTGCTGCTCGTCCCCGTCATCCTCCTCCTCCTCCTCCTCCTCCTCCTCTGCTTCCTCAATCTCTGTTTCCGCCGCAGCATGCTCCTCGGCATTGCCTCCGGAGCTCCCACGCCGCGGCCGCCGCTGCTCGTCCTGCTCGGCAAGCATGCGGCTGATCTTGCGGCTCTTGGACATGAGCGGGAACTGCGCGCGAAAACATTAGCCTCTCAGCGGAATTTCGTCGAGCACAAAGATGGCACACGAGGAAACAAAGATCATCATCACCCACCTTGTGGAGGTGGAAGCTCATGTCCTGCACCTCGAAGACGACGTCGCTGGGCAGCCCGGTGGTGCAGAACCTGGCGATTCCCGGCGAAAACAGCAAAATCCATCAGAATCCGCCGACAAACCGACCGACGCAATTCCCCGTTCCACCCACCGTAGCACCGACCGGAATTCGGAGAGGAGACACTGAACTCACCACGCCTCGCCGGCCCTCGACGGGCCGTGCCGCGCCGCGGACGAAGACGACATGGCAGGCCGCCCCCGCTGCTGCTGCTCCTCCTCCTCGTCGCTGTCCCGAGCTGTGATTTGGAAGACGACGACGACCGCATTTACATACCCTCAGAGCCCGGGCCTCCCCGTATAATTGAGGCCTGGCCGAGGGTGGGTAGGCGTATTTAGGAAGGCTTCAGCATCCCTCTTCCGGTGACAGTGTCTTTTTTTTTTTTTTTGCGGGGATTCCGGTGACAGTGTCAGCCGCGCGCGGCAGGGAGTTATTGCCGGTGACATGGATGGAAAGCCATGGCCGCCTCCTAGTTTATTACAGTAATATTTTCTGCTTCCTATTACCACTTGTTCAGATCAGATGGATGGATGGATGAGTCGTGTGAGCTAACTAACCACTCCACCATGGCACCATGACCATGACATGGAGAGACCGGCATGGGGATCGGATCACGTCGCGTCGTCGCCATCCTTGGTTTTTCACGGGAGGGCTGCGCCGGTGTGGAATTCCTGGCCTGGAAAGTTCCTTGGCCTTGGGGCAGACCACCCACTTTGTTGGTCTAGTAGTAATCTAAAAAGTTTTGGAAAGAAAGAATTGATGGTAGGCTTTGGATTTTGGCAAGGAAGAAAAGGGCAAAAGCAAAGGCCTTTCTCTTTTTTTTCGTACAATGTGAAAGGTGCCGAGCAAATGAGATGGGCACGCTCTCGCCCTTGGCGGTTGGATTTTGGCACGCCAATTTGCAACGCAAATGGCATCGCCTGTTCAGACATCTTCTGCGGTAGGTGCTCATCGTGGTCACCATCGCCAAGTTTTTTTTCCACGTTCTCTAATTGTTTGCTTTCGGTCGGCCAGATGGAGATGGGATTGTTTGAATCCGTCCTCCGCTTTACCGCTGGCCGGATCTTCTCTCTTCTCCACCACTAATCACCATTCATTCTTTCTTTTCCGCTATCCTTTTATTCATATGTCTACAGCATCAGCACGCGTGGGCGCGGCCGGCGTCGACGTCGTGGGACGGTGCAGGCCATGTATGTAAGCGGCGGCCGGTCGGTCACACGAGACGAGCGCCAGCCACCACGCCGAAACGGCGCATTCAAGCTGAGCACTATGCGGACGGATGAGATCACACAGTGGTGCCAGTGGCGAGCTCTGGCCGTGCTCTCACTGCTTGACGTTTACAGGTGGAGGCCACTTGCCGACTGCGAAACCAGGGAGATCTGCGAGGCGGCCCCTTCCCTCCGAGCACTTGCTAGTGAACCAGAACCACCGGTGGCTGCTGGAGCGGCGAAGGGAGAAACTGCAGACGGGACAGCCGCCGTGGATATTGGTAGCCGTTCCGCCGCCGGAGACATCCGACCCCAGGCCTGCTGGAGCCTTGCACTCGAGCGCACGAGATGAGTTTAGCAACTGTGTATGCATGCTGCCAAGCTCCGACCGCCGGACAAGAGAATTGAAGAGTTCCAGCATTCAACTTCCACGTCGCATGGTGTCCGCGGTCCCTCGGACCAACCTTCAAGGTGGCCTAGCGCCATGCAAAAGAGATCCTGGACCCGCACATCGGGTGCAGACGGTCCTTCAATTCCTAGAGCATCTCCAATACTTTTTTTAACCTGTCTCAAAGCATCTCTAGCCGATCCGGCAAATCAACCCGCTATAATAACCACTGTTTTAGGCCTCTCGCTCGCGACCACGGCGACTCCACGCCTCTCGCTCACCATTACCGACACCTTCGTAGATCTAGCCACCTCGACCGCGCAGCATGCCTCCGCGCCGGCGAGATCCGCGAGCGGCGACCGCGGCCGCACCCCCTTCCTCTCCTCGACTGCCCCTCCACATCCTCGAATCCTTCCCGGAGATGGTGAGGCTGATCTCGCCGGTTCCGCAGGGGTTACTCATGGCGACCGGGGCTCCGGGATGGGTGGAGCGGGCGACCAGGATCCGCAACGCCACCGCGGCGTGGATCCGGCGCGTACAGGAGTGGAAGGCGATAGATCAGGTGGTGGCGGCGGCGATAGATCCGAGTGTGAGATCCGCGACGATGAGATATGCAGAGAGTTGTCAGAGGAGAGCAGATCTGGAGCAGAGGATTCTGGCGAGGGTGATCTACGACGAGGCCACAACGGAAGAAAGAGCAAGGATGCCCGCCTTCCCGCACTCCCCGCCGGCTACGTTTGTTTTGTGGGCGAGGGCGGAGGCGAAGTAAGAGGAATCCCGGAGGGCGCTGCGATGGGAATGCTTGCTGGGAGTGATGCCGTCGGGTGCACCACCGCAGCTCTCGTCCTCGCCGCCGGAGACCAGCCGTGTTTGAGCCCATCTTCGCTGGCAGATGCCACCATTTCCTACTTCGGAGCCGATCGATCCATACCTGTTGCCGGAGTTCTGAAGGGATCTGGGTTGGGGACACCTGAAGTTTCTGAACTTGGAGGTACGCTGAAGAGCAGGCGGGTTATGTTTGATCCTGGTGGTTCAACGTCAGATTGTGTGACTGTACCTGGAAATAGTATGGAGGAATCGAGACCTAGAGGAAGATTTTGGGCCTTGGATCAATTGGGTGATGATGATGACATTCTAAATGAGGACACAGAGCAACACAACCCTTATCTGGTGACAATTGCAGGCGCATTTGCTAGTGCTAAGCATGTGAAGAAGAATGGGAAGAGAAGAGAGAAGAATCTGAACAGGAAAATCAGTAGCAAAGATGAAGGGGGAGGAAAATCGGCAACTAAACAAGTAAGTGATATTCCTAGTCACAGGCCTGTTAGATTGCCATCTGCTAGATGTGGTCTGATACAAGATGGGAGATGGTATAAAATTGTTGATGGCAGGAAGGTAGATATGGGGATTGGTGTTGAGCCCAATCGCTGATTGAAGCTCCTCTCTCAACATCGCCAGCATGCCAAGAGCGGGAAACAGGGGAGGATTTTGAATTCAGGGGAGATATGTTTATCTCCATCTGCACGTTAAACCAGACCGGTCCAAAAGGAGTCAAGATAAGTCAGGAAAAAGTATCTAGGCTGAGTGGGAGAAAAGTAGGCCAAAAAAGTTGGAAAATCTTAAGGCCACAGGAGAGGCAGGTTATATACCACGGGGGTTGGCCCTGGGGGTTGAAACCGATCTCTTCCTGCGTTCTAGGGTTTCCCACCTGTGGTGTACACCCCCCATCGCCGCCGCAGGAACCTGTTGCCCCAAACCTCAAGGATGGCTGATCGCTTTGCTCAAGGAAGGGGTGGAGGTGAAAGATATGTAGAGAGAGGACGTAACTGGAGGCCGACTGCTGGCTATGGGAGAGAGCCTCAATTCGACAGGCACGATCAGGGATATCAAGCTCGCCTCGACCCCCTTCAGGAACTTTTCATGTAACCAATTCTAGAATCACTTTGGTAGAGATGGATATGGGAACTGAAATCACAAAGGGGTGGTCATTACACGCGTCAATTCCAGCATAGACCGCTAGCTCAGATCAATTTGCCCCCCGCTGTTAGCAAATACCAACAGAAAACCAGTCCTGTGACGAGCAGCGGGGGAGGGGGAGGTAATGAAGCCCAGACTTCCAAAGCCAATTCAGCTGGGGCAGTTCTAACTGAAACCCAGGGATCAGTTGGAATTCCTAAAAAGCAAGCTACTCGCAACTGAAAAAATTATCTGCCATAAATGTGGAGAGAAAGGTCACAGTTCCAAAGGTTGTGAGGCAACAGTCAAGTGTTCCATCTGTACAAAAGACACTCATATTGCTGAATTCTGCGCTTGGCTACATCAGAAAAAGCCGGTGGCAGTGTTGGTATGTTTTGGAGGAGAAGGGCTAGGTTTTTTTGTGGCTGAGCATGCAAAAGACTTGGCTGGCAGTAGCAAAAATGATGTTGTGGCTTTGTTTAGGCTCAGGGAAGGATGTGATATAGAGATAGACTCAGATGATCTTATCAGAAGTCTGGCAAAAACTTATCCTTGGAGATGGGATTGGAAAGCAAAAAAAGTATCTGATGGAGTGTTTTTGGTGAATTTCCCATCTGCTGCAAGGATTAATGAAGCTGCCATATATTGTCGGGTTTCGTAGTAATTTCAAAAAAATTTCCTACGCGCACACAGGTTCATGTGATGCATAGCAACGAGAAAAGAGTGTTGTCTACGTACCCAACGCAGACCGACTGCGGAAGCGATGACACGACGTAGAGGAAGTAGTCGTACGTCTTCACGATCCAACCGATCAAGCACCAAAACTACGGCACCTCCGAGTTCGAGCACACGTTCAGCTCGATGACGATCCCCGGACTCCGATCCAGCAAAGTGTCGGGGAAGAGTTTCGTCAGCACGACGGCGTGGTGACGATCTTGATGAACTACAGCAGCAGGGCTTCGCCTAAACTCCGCTACAGTATTATCGAGGAATATGGTGGCAGGGGGCACCGCACACGGCTAAGGAATCGATCACGAGGATCAACTTGTGTCAACTTGTGTGTTTAGAGGTGCCCCTGCCTCCGTATATAAAGGAGCCAAGGGGGAAGGGGGCGCCGGCCAAGAGGAAGAGGCGCAGGAGGAGTCCTACTCCTACCGGGAGTAGGACTCCCCCCCCCCAATCCTATTCCAACTAGGATTCCCAAGGGGGAAAGAGGGAGAGGGGTGGCCGGCCACCTCTCCTAGTCCTAATAGGACTAGGGGAAGGGGGGAGGCGCGCAATCCCCTTGGGCTGCCCCTTTCTCCTTTCCACTAAGGCCCATGATGGCCCATATGGCTCCCAGGGGGTTCCGGTAACCTCCCGGTAACCCGGTAAAATCCCGATTTCACCCGGAACACTTCCGATGTCCAAACATAGACTTCCAATATATCAATCTTTATGTCTCGACCATTTCGAGACTCCTCGTCATGTCCGTGATCACATCCGGGACTCCGAACAACCTTCGGTACATCAAAATGCATAAACTCATAATATAACTGTCATCGTAACCTTAAGCGTGCGGACCCTACGGGTTCGAGAACAATGTAGACATGACCGAGACACGTCTCTGGTCAATAACCAATAGCGGGACCTGGATGCCCATATTGGCTCCTACATATTCTACGAAGATCTTTATCGGTCAGACCGCATAACAACATACGTTGTTCCCTTTGTCATCGGTATGTTACTTGCCCGAGATTCGATCGTCGGTATCCAATACCTAGTTCAATCTCGTTACCGGCAAGTCTCTTTACTCGTTCCGTAATACATCATCTCACAACTAACATATTAGTTGTAATGCTTGCAAGGCTTTATGTGATGTGTATTACCGAGAGGGCCCAGAGATACCTCTCCAACAATTGGAGTGCCAAATCCTAATCTCGAAATACGCCAACCCAACATCGACCATTGGAGACACCTGTAGTACTCCTTTATAATCACCCAGTTACGTTGTGACGTTTGGTAGTACCCAAAGTGTTCCTCCGGTAAACGGGAGTTGCATAATCTCATAGTCATAGGAACATGTATAAGTCATGAAGAAAGCAATAGCAACATACTAAACGATCGGGTGCTAAGCTAATGGAATGGGTCATGTCAATCAGATCATTCTACTAATGATGTGACCTCGTTAATCAAATAACAACTCATTGCTCATGGTTAGGAAACATAACCATCTTTGATTAACGAGCTAGTCAAGTAGAGGCATACTAGTGACACTTTGTTTGTCTATGTATTCACACATGTATTATGTTTCCGGTAAATACAATTCTAGCATGAATAATAAACATTTATCATGATTATAAGGAAATAAATAATAACTTTATTATTGCCTCTAGGGCATATTTCCTTCAGTCTCCCACTTGCACTAGAGTCAATAATCTAGATTACACTGTAATGAATCTAACACCCATGGAGCTTTGGTGCTGATCATGTTTTGCTCGTGGAAGAGGCTTAGTCAACGGGTCTGCAACATTCAGATCCATATGTATCTTGCAAATCTCTATGTCTCCCACCTGGACTAGATCCCGGATGGAGTTGAAGCGTCTCTTGATGTGTTTGGTCCTTTTGTGAAATCTGGATTCCTTTGCCAAGGCAATTGCACCAGTATTGTCACAAAAGATTTTCATTGGACCCGATGCACTAGGTATGACACCTAGATCGGATATGAACTCCTTCATCCAGACTCCTTCATTTGCTGCTTCCGAAGCAGCTATGTATTCCGCTTCACATGTAGATCCCGCTACAACGCTTTGTTTAGAACTGCACCAACTGACAGCTCCACCGTTTAATGTAAACACGTATCCGGTTTGCGATTTAGAATCGTCCGGATCAGTGTCAAAGCTTGCATCAACGTAACCTTTTACGGTGAGCTCTTTGTCACCTCCATATACGAGAAACATATCCTTAGTCCTTTTCAGGTATTTTAGGATGTTCTTGTTAGGTTTCGTAGTAATTTCAAAAATTTTCCTACGCGCACACAGGATCATGTGATGCATAGCAACGAGAGGAGAGTGTTGTCTACGTACCCAACGCAGACCGACTGCGGAAGCGATGACACGACGTAGAGGAAGTAGTCGTACGTCTTCACGATCCAACCGATCAAGCACCGAAACTACGGCACCTCCGAGTTCGAGCACACGTTCAGCTCGATGACGATCCCCGGACTCCGATCCAGCAAAGTGTCGGGGAAGAGTTTCGTCAGCACGACGGCGTGGTGACGATCTTGATGAACTACAGCAGCAGGGCTTCGCCTAAACTCCGCTACAGTATTATCGAGGAATATGGTGGCAGGGGGCACCGCACACGGCTAAGGAATCGATCACGTGGATCAACTTGTGTCAACTTGTGTGTTTAGAGGTGCCCCTGCCTCCGTATATAAAGGAGGAGAGGAGGGGAGGCTCGCCGGCCAAAGAGGGAGGCGCAGGAGAGTCCTACTCCCTCTGGGAGTAGGATTCCTCCCCCCAATCCTAGTCCAACTAGGATTCCTCGGAGGGGAAGGGAGAGAGGGGGGCCGGCCACCTTCTCCTAGTCCTAATAGGACTAGGGGAGGGGAAAGAGGCGCAGCCACCTTGGGCTGCCCCTTTCTCCTTTCCACTAAGGCCCATGATGGCCCATATGGCTCCCGAGGGGTTCCGGTAACCTCCCGGTAACCCGGTAAAATCCCGATTTCACCCGGAACACTTACGATGTCCAAACATAGGCTTCCAATATATCAATCTTTACGTCTCGACCATTTCGAGACTCCTCGTCATGTCCGTGATCACATCCGGGACTCCGAACAACCTTCGGTACATCAAAATGCATAAACTCATAATATAACTGTCATCGTAACCTTAAGCGTGCGGACCCTACGGGTTCGAGAACAATGTAGACATGACCGAGACATGTCTCTGGTCAATAACCAATAGCGGGACCTGGATGCCCATATTGGCTCCTACATATTCTACGAAGATCTTTATCGGTCAGACCGCATAACAACATACGTTGTTCCCTTTGTCATCGGTATGTTACTTGCCCGAGATTCGATCGTCGGTATCCAATACCTAGTTCTATCTCGTTACCGGCAAGTCTCTTTACTCGTTCCGTAATACATCATCTCACAACTAACATATTAGTTGTAATGCTTGCAAGGCTTATGTGATGTGTATTACCGAGAGGGCCCAGAGATACCTCTCCGACAATCGGAGTGACAAATCCTAATCTCGAAATACGCCAACCCAACATCGACCATTGGAGACACCTGTAGTACTCCTTTATAATCACCCAGTTACGTTGTGACGTTTGGTAGTACCCAAAGTGTTCCTCCAGTAAACGGGAGTTGCATAATCTCATAGTCATAGGAACATGTATAAGTCATGAAGAAAGCAATAGCAACATACTAAACGATCGGGTGCTAAGCTAATGGAATGGGTCATGTCAATCAGATCATTCTACTAATGATGTGACCTCATTAATCAAATAACAACTCATTGTTCATGGTTAGGAAACATAACCATCTTTGATTAACGAGCTAGTCAAGTAGAGGCATACTAGTGACACTCTGTTTGTCTATGTATTCACACATGTATTATGTTTCCGGTAAATACAATTCTAGCATGAATAAGAAACATTTATCATGATTATAAGGAAATAAATAATAACTTTATTATTGCCTCTAGGGCATATTTCCTTCAGTCTCCCACTTGCACTAGAGTCAATAATCTAGATTACACTGTAATGAATCTAACACCCATTGAGCTTTGGTGCTGATCAAGTTTTGCTTGTGGAAGAGACTTAGTCAACGGGTCTGCAATATTCAGATCCGTATGTATCTTGCAAATCTCTATGTCTCCCACCTGGACTAGATCCCGGATGGAGTTGAAGCGTCTCTTGATGTGTTTGGTCCTTTTGTGAAATCTGGATTCCTTTGCCAAGGCAATTGCACCAGTATTGTCACAAAAGATTTTCATTGGACCCGATGCACTAGGTATGACACCTAGATCGGATATGAACTCCTTCATCCAGACTCCTTCATTTGCTGATTCCGAAGCAGCTATGTATTCCGCTTCACATGTAGATCCCGCTACGACGCTTTGTTTAGAACTGCACCAACTGACAGCTCCACCGTTTAATGTAAACACGTATCCAGTTTGCGATTTAGAATCGTCCGGATCAGTGTCAAAGCTTGCATCAACGTAACCTTTTACGATGAGCTCTTTGTCACTTCCATATACGAGAAACATATCCTTAGTCCTTTTCAGGTATTTCAGGATGTTCTTGACCGCTGTCCAGTGATCCATTCCTGGATTACTTTGGTACCTCCCTGCTAAACTTATAGCAAGGCACACATCAGGTCTGGTACACAGCATTGCATACATGATAGAGCCTATGGCTGATGCATAGGGAACATCTTTCATATTCTCTCTATCTTCTGCAGTGGTCGGGCATTGAGTCTTACTCAATTTCACACCTTGTAACACAGGCAAGAACCCTTTCTTCGCTTGATCCATTTTGAACTTCTTCAAAATTTTATCAAGGTATGTGCTTTGTGAAAGTCCAATTAAGCGTTTTGATCTATCTCTATAGATCTTAATGCCTAATATGTAAGCAGCTTCACCGAGGTCTTTCATTGAAAAACTTTTATTCAAGTATCCCTTTATGCTATCCAGAAATTCTATATCATTTCCAATCAGTAATATGTCATCCACATATAATATCAGAAATGCTACAGAGCTCCCACTCACTTTCTTGTAAATACAGGCTTCTCCGAAAGTCTGTATAAAACCAAATGCTTTGATCACACTATCAAAACGTTTATTCCAACTCCGAGAGGCTTGCACCAGTCCATAAATGGATCGCTGGAGCTTGCACACTTTGTTAGCTCCCTTTGGATCGACAAAACCTTCTGGTTGCATCATATACAACTCTTCTTCCAGAAATCCATTCAGGAATGCAGTTTTGACATCCATTTGCCAAATTTCATAATCATAAAATGCGGCAATTGCTAACATGATTCGGACGGACTTAAGCATCGCTACGGGTGAGAAGGTCTCATCGTAGTCAATTCCTTGAACTTGCCGAAAACCTTTTGCGACAAGTCGAGCTTTGTAGACAGTAACATTACCATCAGCGTCAGTCTTCTTCTTAAAAATCCATTTATTCTCAATTGCTTGCCGATCATCGGGCAAGTTAACCAAAGTCCATACTTTGTTCTCATACATGGATCCCATCTCAGATTTCATGGCTTCAAGCCACTTTACGGAATCTGGGCTCACCATCGCTTCTTCATAGTTCGTAGGTTCATCATGATCTAGTAGCATGACCTCCAGAACAGGATTACCGTACCACTCTGGTGCGGATCTTACTCTGGTTGATCTACGCGGTTCAGTAGTATCTTGATCTGAAGTTTCATGATCATTATCATTGGCTTCCTCACTAACTGGTGTAGGTGTCACTGAAACAGTTTTCTGTGATGAACTACTTTCCAGTAAGGTAGCAGGTACAGTTACCTCGTCAAGTTCTACTTTCCTCCCACTCACTTCTTTCGAGAGAAACTCCTTCTCTAGAAATGATCCATTCTTAGCAACGAATGTTTTGCCTTCGGATCTGTGATAGAAGGTGTACCCAACAGTTTCCTTTGGGTATCCTATGAAGACACATTTCTCCGATTTGGGTTCGAGCTTATCAGGTTGAAGCTTTTTCACATAAGCATCGCAGCCCCAAACTTTAAGAAACGACAACTTTGGTTTCTTGCCAAACCACAGTTCATAAGGCGTCGTCTCAACGGATTTTGATGGTGCCCTATTTAACGTGAATGCGGCCGTCTCTAAAGCATATCCCCAAAATGATAGCGGTAAATCAGTAAGAGACATCATAGATCGCACCATATCTAGTAAAGTACGATTACGACGTTCGGACACACCATTACGCTGTGGTGTTCTGGGTGGCGTGAGTTGCGAAACTATTCCACAGTTTTTCAAATGTACACCAAACTCGTAACTCAAATATTCTCCTCCACGATCAGATCGTAGAAACTTTATTTTCTTGTTACGATGATTTTCAACTTCACTCTGAAATTCTTTGAACTTTTCAAATGTTTCAGACTTATGTTTCATTAAGTAAATATACCCATATCTGCTTAAATCATCTGTGAAGGTGAGAAAATAACGATATCCGCCACGAGCCTCAATATTCATCGGGCCACATACATCGGTATGTATGATTTCCAATAAATCTGTTGCTCTCTCCATAGTACCGGAGAACGGTGTTTTAGTCATCTTGCCCATGAGGCACGGTTCGCAAGTACCAAGTGATTCATAATCAAGTGGTTCCAAAAGTCCATCGGTATGGAGTTTCTTCATGCGCTTTATACCGATATGACCTAAACGACAGTGCCACAAATAAGTTGCACTTTCATTATCAACTCTGCATCTTTTGGCTTCAACATTATGAATATGTGTATTACTACTATCGAGATTCAATAAAAATAGACCACTCTTCAAGGGTGCATGACCATAAAAGATATTACTCATATAAATAGAACAACCATTATTCTCTGATTTAAATGAATAACCGTCTCGCATTAAACAAGATCCAGATATAATGTTCATGCTCAACGCTGGCACCAAATAACAATTACTTAGGTCTAATATTAATCCCGAAGGTAGATGTAGAGGTAGCGTGCCGACTGCGATCACATCGACTTTGGAACCGTTTCCCACGCGCATCGTCACCTTGTCCTTTGCCAGTGCCCGCTTATTCTGTAGTCCCTGTTTCGAGTTGCAAATATTAGCAACAGAACCAGTATCAAATACCCAGGTGCTACTGCGAGCTCTAGTAAGGTACACATCAATAACATGTATATCACATATACCTTTGTTCACCTTGCCATCCTTCTTATCCGCCAAATACTTGGGGCAGTTCCGCTTCCAGTGACCAGTCTGCTTGCAGTAGAAGCACTCAGTTTCAGGCTTAGGTCCAGACTTGGGTTTCTTCTCTTGAGCAGCAACTTGCTTGATGTTCTTTTTGAAGTTCCCCTTTTCCTTCCCTTTGCCCTTTTTCTTGAAACTAGTGGTCTTGTTAACCATCAACACTTGATGCTCCTTCTTGATTTCTACCTCCGCAACTTTCAGCATTGCGAAGAGCTCGGGAATAGTCTTGTTCATCCCTTGCATATTATAGTTCATTACGAAGCTCTTGTAGCTTGGTGGCAGTGATTGGAGAATTCTGTCGATGACGCAATCATCCGGAAGATTAACTCCCAATTGAATCAAGTGATTATTATACCCAGACATTTTGAGTATATGCTCACTGACATAACTGTTCTCCTCCATCTTGCAGCTATAGAACTTATTGGAGACTTCATATCTCTCAATCCGGGCATTTTCTTGAAATATTAACTTCAACTCCTGGAACATCTCATATGCTCCATGATGTTCAAAACGTCGTTTAATTCCCGATTCTAAGCCGTAAAGCATGGCACACTGAACTATCGAGTAGTCATCAGCTTTGCTCTGCCAGACGTTCATAACATCTGGCGTTGCTCCAGCAGCAGGCCTGGCACCCAGTGGTGCTTCCAGGACGTAATTCTTCTATGCAGCAATGAGGATAATCCTCAAGTTACGGACCCAGTCCGTGTAATTGCTACCATCATCTTTCAACTTTGCTTTCTCAAGGAACGCATTAAAATTCAACGGAACAACAGCACGAGCCATCTATCTACAATCAACATAAACAAGCAAGATACTATCAGGTACTAAGTTCATGATAATATTTAAGTTCAATTAATCATATTATTTAAGAACTCCCACTTAGATAGACATCCCTCTAATCCTCTAAGTGATTACGTGATCCAAATCAACTAAACCATAACCGATCATCACGTGAGATGGAGTAGTTTTCAATGGTGAACATCGTTATGTTGATCATATCTACTATATGATTCACGCTCGACCTTTCGGTCTCCGTGTTCCGAGGCCATATCTGCATATGCTAGGCTCGTCAAGTTTAACCTGAGTATTCTGCGTGTGCAAAAACTAGCTTGCACCCGTTGTAGATGGACGTAGAGCTTATCACACCCGATCATCACGTGGTGTCTGGGCACGACGAACTTTGGCAACGGTGCATACTCAGGGAGAACACTTCTTGATAATTTAATGAGAGATCATCTTATAATGCTACCGTCAATCAAAGCAAGATAAGATGCATAAAAAGATAAACATCACATGCAATCAATATAAGTGATATTATATGGCCATCATCATCTCGTGCTTGTGATCTCCATCTCCGAAGCACCGTCATGATCACCATCGTCACCGGCGCGACACCTTGATCTCCATCGTAGCATCGTTGTCGTCTCGCCAATCTTATGCTTTCACGACTATCACTACCGTTTAGTAATAAAGTTAAGCATTACATCGCGATTGCATTGCATACAATAAAGCGACAACCATATGGCTCCTGCCAGTTGCCGATAACTTGGTTACAAAACATGATCATCTCATACAATAAAATTCAGCATCATGCCTTGACCATATCACATCACAACATGCCCTGCAAAAACAAGTTAGACGTCCTCTACTTTGTTGTTGCATGTTTTACGTGGCTGCTACGGGCTTAAGTAACAACCAATCTCACCTACGCATCAAAACCACAACGATAGTTTGTCAAATAGACTCCGTTTTAACCTTCGCAAGGACCGGGCGTAGCCATACTTGGTTCAACTAAAGTTGGAGAGACAGTCGCCCGCAAGCCATCTCTGTGCAAAGCACGTCGAGGGAACCGGTCTCGCGTAAGCGTACGCGTAAGGTTGGTCTGGGTCGTCTCGTCCAACAATACCGCCGAACCAAAATATGACATGCTGGTAGGCAGTATGACTTGTATCGTCCACAACTCACTTGTGTTCTACTCGTGCATATAACATCAACATCAATAACCAGGCTCGGATGCCACTGTCGGGTTTCGTAGTAATTTCAAAAAAAATTCCTACGCGCACACAGGTTCATGTGATGCATAGCAACGAGAGGAGAGTGTTGTCTACGTACCCAACGCAGACCGACTGCGGAAGCGATGACACGACTTAGAGGAAGTAGTCGTACGTCTTCACGATCCAACCGATCAAGCACCGAAACTACGGCACCTCCGAGTTCGAGCACACGTTCAGCTCGATGACGATCCCCGGACTCCGATCCAGCAAAGTGTCGGGGAAGAGTTTCGTCAGCACGACGGCGTGGTGACGATCTTGATGAACTACAGCAGCAGGGCTTCGCCTAAACTCCGCTATAGTATTATCGAGGAATATGGTGGCAGGGGGCACCGCACACGGCTAAGGAATCAATCACGAGGATCAACTTGTGTCAACTTGTGTGTTTAGAGGTGCCCCTGCCTCCGTATATAAAGGAGCCAAGGGGGAAGGGGGCGCCGGCCAAGAGGGAGAGGCGCAGGAGGAGTCCTACTCCTACCGGGAGTAGGACTCCCCCCCCAATCCTATTCCAACTAGGATTCCCAAGGGGGAAAGAGGGAGAGGGGTGGCCGGCCACCTCTCCTAGTCCTAATAGGACTAGGGGAAGGGGGGAGGCGCGCAGCCCCCTTGGGCTGCCCCTTTCTCCTTTCCACTAAGGCCCATGATGGCCCATATGGCTCCCGGGGGGTTCCGGTAACCTCCCGGTAACCCGGTAAAATCCCGATTTCACCCGGAACACTTCCGATGTCCAAACATAGACTTCCAATATATCAATCTTTATGTCTCGACCATTTCGAGACTCCTCGTCATGTCCGTGATCTCATCCGGGACTCCGAACAACCTTCGGTACATCAAAATGCATAAACTCATAATATAACTGTCATCGTAACCTTAAGCGTGCGGACCCTACGGGTTCGAGAACAATGTAGACATGACCGAGACACGTCTCTGGTCAATAACCAATAGCGGGACCTGGATGCCCATATTGGCTCCTACATATTCTACGAAGATCTTTATCGGTCAGACCGCATAACAACATACGTTGTTCCCTTTGTCATCGGTATGTTACTTGCCCGAGATTCGATCGTCGGTATCCAATACCTAGTTCAATCTCGTTACCGGCAAGTCTCTTTACTCGTTCCGTAATACATCATCTCACAACTAACATATTAGTTGTAATGCTTGCAAGGCTTATGTGATGTGTATTACCGAGAGGGCCCAGAGATACCTCTCCGACAATCGGAGTGACATATCCTAATCTCGAAATACGCCAACCCAACATCGACCATTGGAGACACCTGTAGTACTCCTTTATAATCACCCAGTTACGTTGTGACGTTTGGTAGTACCCAAAGTGTTCCTCCGGTAAACGGGAGTTGCATAATCTCATAGTCATAGGAACATGTATAAGTCATGAAGAAAGCAATAGCAACATACTAAACGATCGGGTGCTAAGCTAATGGAATGGGTCATGTCAATCAGATCATTCTACTAATGATGTGACCTCGTTAATCAAATAACAACTCATTGTTCATGGTTAGGAAACATAACCATCTTTGATTAACGAGCTAGTCAAGTAGAGGCATACTAGTGACACTCTGTTTGTCTATGTATTCACACATGTATTATGTTTCCGGTAAATACAATTCTAGCATGAATAATAAACATTTATCATGATTATAAGGAAATAAACAATAACTTTATTATTGCCTCTAGGGCATATTTCCTTCATATACGACTGGGTTCCTTTGAAGGGTGGTAACATTTTGATTAATGTGAAAATCTGGAATGATGATGCTATGGTTGTTGGCAAACTATCAGTGGTGTGGGTCAGAGCTAAAGGAGTGCCTAAAACCATGAAAAATTACCATGGATTGTGTGAGGTTTGTTCCATGATTGGGTATACACAAGCTATTGACATGGATTTGGTGAATAAGAGTGGTCTAGTTAGGCTGAAGATTGCTGTGGTTGATCACACAAAAATTCCCAGATGGACTAAGCTGACAACTCCTAACCTCATGGTTTACAGAATTTTCTTTGAAGTTCAGGAGGTGGTAGATGAGGGGTGGGCCAGAGATGAAGATGAGCTTTCCCAGGGATATGAAGAATGGATGGATATCGAACATGAAGAGGGTGAAAGCAGGGATGCAAAGAAAGCAAAGACTGGGAAAAAAGAGACGGTGACTGTTTGTGCCAGCACCAGAACGATAATGGCCTTGGAGGATAGAGAGGCTGTCATCAAAGAACATGAAGCTACTGACAAGCTGGCATACAACAAAAATCAAGATAATGACAAAAGGAAAGTGGATAACGAGGAAATTGGATCTACATCAGTCAATGGAGAGGAGGGGAAAGGAGATGAAAAGGAGATTCTAGAAAAAGTGGCTGGAGATAACCATGATGAGGAACCATCTCAGTCAGTTAGCATTGGCACAAAACTTGGGATAGAGGTTCCGAAAGATATGGTGATTGAAAATGCAAATGGTGCTGAACAAACTCAAGGGTTTCTGAGATACAGTGGGAGGATTACTTCGAAGAATAGAGATGATATTCCTATACTAGATAGAGCTATGACTTTGGCCAGGGCCAAAAATTTAGCACTATCTGAAGGTGTGTCTGAAAAAACTATTGTTTCTTTTCTTGAGAATGTTGAGTTAATTGATGTGGCTAACCTAATTTGAATACATTTGGGGTTACTTTAGACATGGTGGACCATAACCTGAAACTTATTCATTCATTAGAGTATGCTAGAAGAGGGATTTATATAGCAAGTTCCAAAGAAAAAAATAGATACACAGGAAGAAGAACTTGTACTGGAACCTGATGATGTTAACAACATACTTCAGGATCTGTTGTCACTTAGTAAAGATGATGATGATGAACAAGTAGACATGTTAATGGGAGAAGTACCTGGGGGGATTAGAGGGGGTCTGAGAACAAACAATGCTTCTTTTGAGGCTGTTGCAGTCAAGACCACTGTTAAAACTGTGTTGAGGAGGAAGAAAAAAAAAGGAAAAATCAGTGATTTTTTCCCTTGCATTTTATTTTTTGCCCTCTAGTTTCCATTTTGAATTTGATTAGAGATGAGAGGCCTGATTTGGAATTGTAGAGGCATTGGAGATAAAAAAGATCTTATTAAAGATCAAATTGAAAAACACAATCTTGATTTTGTGGGCATTCAGGAAAGAATAAAAAATGAATTTAGCTCATTGCAGTTGTCAATCCTGAGTGCTCAAGAAGATTTTGATTAGGAATATTTATCTTCTAGGGGTAGGTCAGGTGGGATTCTGGTAGGGATTAATAAGACCACTCTAGTTAAAGAAGAGGTGGAATTTGGTGAATATTCTGTCAGAATTAAAGTGCATAATCTAAGTGATGGTTTTACTTGGAACTTGGTGGTGCTGTATGGGGATGCTCAGCCTTTGGGCAAACTGAAATTCCTTGTTGAATATTGGTTCATATTTTTAAGAAATCCAATAAACCCTTACCAGTTCCACGAGATTTTAACCTTACTAGGAAAAGTAGTGACAAAAATAAACCTGGAGGATATAATAAGTGGAGTCTGCTTTTTAACTCCATTATTACTTTTGGTGAGATGATGGAGTTGCCTTTGGTAGGCAGGAAATATACTTGGTATAACAACCATGAGGACCCTACTTATGCGTTGTTATATAGTCCTAACTTCACCTGCCTGGGAAGATAAATTTCCTCTAGTTCACATTGAGACCCTAGCTAGAGAGCTATCAGATCATACCCCATTGATAATCAAAACTGAGGAAATACCTGTGAAACCTCACATCTTCATATTTGAAAACTGATGGTTTCAGAGAGCAGATCTAGATAAGGTGGTTGAGAGAGTATGGTGGAAGAATTACCCTGGTAATTATGTCCTGGATAAAGTACATAATAAGTTGAGGGAAATGAGGAAAGTGCTGAAGGGTTAGAATATTAACTTTGAAGCAAAAATGAGAAGGCAGAAAAAGATGCTGCTTGAGGAAATTGATAGACTAGATAAACTAGAAGAAAATGAGATTCTGAGTGACATGGACAGGGGCATCAAAAAGATCTGCCAGGATAATTTGAAAGTAATTTTGAAGGAAGAGGAAATCAAATGGTTACAAAGATCCCATGATAGTGAATTGCTTGAGGGAGATTTAAACACCAGATATTATCATGTTAAAGCGAATGGGAGATTAAGGAAAAATAGGATTATTAAGCTAGACCAAGATGAAGGAGTGATTGAGGGACAGAATAATTTGAAAGAATATATTACTAATTTCTATAAGAAACTCTTTTGTGAACCTGAGAATAGTACTCTTGAAATAGACCCTAGTGGGGGTGGAAATACTCACTGAGGGGGAGCAGGAATTTCTCAGCAAAAGATTTACAATGGAGGAACTGAAAAAGGCAATTTCTGAAATGGAAAAGAACAAGGCTGCTGGCCCAGATGGCTTTAATATTGAATTTTACCAACACTATTAGGATTTGATGAAAGATGATCTGTTTGTATTGCTTGAGGAATTTTATGATCATAATTTATACTTAGACAGACTAAATTCTGGGGTTATTTCCCTTATCCCGAAAGGGAGTGATGCAGACAGAATACAGAAATATAGACCTATATGTTTGTTAAATGTGATTTTTAAGATCTTTACTAAAATCCTGGTAAACAGACTTATAGTTGTTATATCAGGGGTGATTAGGGCATCTCAAACCGCTTTTATCAAAGGAAGATATATACTAGAAGGTGTGCTGGTGTTACATGAAACTTTGAATTCTATGCACAAGAATAAAAAACTGGGGTTCTTTCTAAGATCGATTTTGAAAAGGCATTTGACAAAGTCAAATGGCCTTTTCTTCTTCAGGTCCTTAAGATGAAGAAATTTCCAGAAAAAATGATAAATTGGGTGATGAAAACAGTTACTGGGGGGGGGGAGTTGCTATTACAGTTGATGGTGAAATCGTCCCCTTTTCTAAAACTCATCAAGGGATGAGGCAAGGGGATTCGATGTCTCCTTTACTCTTTGACATTGCAGTAGATATCTTAGCAATCCTGTTTGACCGAGCTATGGAGAAGGAACTGATTAGTGGACTTGCTAAAAAACACAAGGAAAATGATGTGTCTATTCTGCAATACGCGGATGACACTATCGTTCTATTTCAAGATGATTTGGATCAAGCAAAAAATTGCAAAATAATTGTGAATCTGTTTGAGATTATGTCGGGGCTGAAAATTAATTTTCATAAAAGTGAAGTGATTTGTGTTGGGATGGATGATGATAGGGCCAAACAGTTTGAAGAGATATTGACGTGTAAAAAGGTAATATCCCCTTTAAATATTTAGGAATACCTCTAGATGAGAAAAGGTTGAAAGGAAGTGATTGGACTCCATCTGTTTCAAAAATGGAGAAGAGAATGGGGAGCTGGTTGGGCAGGTTTTTAAATATTACGGGCAGAACCACATTGATTAATTCTTCCTTGACCAGCTTAATTCTATTCATGCTCTCCTTTTATGAGATACCAAAGGGAGTGAAAAAGAAAATGGATAGACCCAGGGTAAGTTTTTTGTGGAGCGGGGAAGAGGATAAACATAAATATCACCTAGTTGCGTGGGAAAAAGTGTGCAGACCTAAAAACCTGGGAGGCCTAGGGATTTTAGACCTGGAAATTATGAACATTGCCTTATTATCAAAATGGTTATGGAAACTTTTTAATGAAAAAGGCTTATGGCAAAGAATTCTATGGGATAAATACATAGGGAAATGCATCTTTGGACAGATTCAAAACAAGCAAGGGGATTCGCACTTTTGGTAGGGTGTGATGAAATGCGAAAACTTATTTTTGACTTGCTGTAAATTCAAGATAGGTAATGGAGAGGATTGGAACCAAATGCCTCTCAGATACCTTCCCTGATCTTTATAATGTCTCTCTAGATCAACATGTTAGTGTTTCTGATGTTCTGCCTTCTAATCTTACCCTACTAAAATTCAGAAGAGCTTTGGTGGGAGATAGGGCAATTCAGTGGCAGGAGCTGTTAAAGATGTGTGAAAAGATTACTTTAACTAAATAAGAAGATAAACTCTCTTGGATTCCGGAGGGATCCGGAGAATTAAGTGTCAAATCCTTTTATTCTGTGCTGCAGGTTGGGGAAAAATCCCTAAAAAGATTTCTATGGAAAGTCAAAATACCACCTAGAATTAAAACATTTATATGGTTAGTTACTAGAAAAGTATTCTAACCAGAGATGTTTTACTTCATAGAGGGGGAAATGTGAGAAATGGTGCCTTTTCCGTGGGAGTAATGAGTCTATAAATCATCTCTTCTTCCAATGCCCCCTGGCCAGATACTTGTGGAGTGTAGTTAGTTACATTACAGGAGTTCAATGTGACTTTTATGACATAGAAACATGTCTAGATGAATGGGTGGGGAGCTTTGGGGCTAAAAGGAAGAAATTGATCTTTGTAGGGGTAGCCGCTTTAATTTGGAGCATATGGAAAACCAGGAACCTAGCTTGTTTTCAACATGTCTGGCCTGCTGATCCTAGTGTAGTAATTTTTAAGATGACACATTGGATTAATGACTGGAGTAACTTGCAGGTGAGGGAGGACGCAAAAATGGAACTACAATAGGGCGCAAGACTGCTGGAATGAGTCGCCAGTGATATCTTTCAGGCGCGACGAAGCTGGGCGTCTTGGATTCCAAGGATTGATGGGTGAATTGAAGATCGAAAAGGGGGATGAAGTAAGAAGATGAATGTGGGGGTGAAAGCAGTAGTGATGTTGTCTGAAGAACTTTGTAGATGGATGAGTCATTGAGGTTGTTAGATGCTAAGAAAGTGTGGCTGTCATAACAGGTAGGGTCCTGAATTGTCCTTTTTTCATTTTTTGCTTATCCTTCCTGTGAGAGGGAGGATTGGGGTGTTGCAAACGCTGGCAGGTTTAGATCGGGTGGGTGAGGGTGCATTCTGGTTGTAATCAAAGATTTATGGTTTCGTTAATGAAATCGAAGGAAACCCCCTTATTTTAAAAAAACACTGTTCTAGGGACCAGGAACAAAAAATCGTCTCACACAAGACCTATAAAATGGCCTATCCTGAAGAAAAAAATTGGAGCTGCATATTGCAGACCTCTCTACGCATATGTCTGATCCC
>NC_057806.1:578461080-578628754 GCF_018294505.1 Triticum aestivum | reverse complement strand
CTGCCGCAGCTTTCCGCCGTGGTTTCTTGTTACCCCCGACCACCCTATGCCGTAGGAAAGGTCTGTCACCCTCCGCTGCATCTCCTCTGCCAATTTTGGAGCTCGGAAGTTGCCTAGCGACATCCAAAAGAGATCCTGGGCCATACATCGGGTGGAGATGGTCATTCAATTCCTAGAGCATCTTCAATAGGATTCCACACTTTTCCTCTACGTCTCGACGACGCAACACAATCATTCCTAGTAGCTTAGAGCATCTCTATCCTATCCCGCAAATCGCCCCACTATAATAACGATGTTTTATGAACCGGGAAAAAATCGTCCCATGCAAGACACGTAAAATGGCATATCCCGGTTTTTTTTCTTCGGGAGCCGCATATTTCGGTCCTCTTGCCGCATATGTTCGATTCCTCCCCCTCCCGCCAAATTTGCCAATTCCTCTACCTCCCTCATGGCTAGGCAGGAATGGAAATTTCCGCTCGCGCCTACCATTTCGACGCTGTCACTTTTTGCTGTCGTTTCTTGCTACCCCGACCAGCCCGCGCCGTCGAAAAGATCCTCACCCTCTGCCGCATCTCCTCCACCAATTTTGGAGCTCGGGTGTGGCCACAACAGCCGCTATGGATCCGCCGCGGAGCTTTGCGCAGGACCTTGTTACGGGTCAAGATGCTCCGGCCGCAGTTGAGCGGCGGAATTGTTCTCATAGCCGCCGATGGTTTATGGCCATGGGGGATTAGGGGCAGTCGATTTGCTCCTGGCTGGCGATGGAGAAGAGAGCTCGGTTGCGCGGATTTGCTACCGGCCAAAAGTAATATATATGATTAATTTTAGGCGATGGGCGATATGATTAATTTTTCTACCGGCCAAAATAATCAAGATGGATGATTGGAGTTCATCGTCATTATTCGAGTCAGATGATTCTGACATAGAGGAGATGCTTTTAACAACGATGTCACACCTCGTCTTGTTGCATCTCATCCAAAAATTTGAGGCCGCCAAGAAGAGAAAGCGTCAAGGATCGGTGGTTGGTCGTCTTTGCATTTCACGCAACCGTCTTAGCTATTCCATGCTCATGAATAATTACTTCACAGAGGTACTAAAAGTGCAACCAATATCCCAGTGGTTTTGGTAATTCATCACAAAATATATCTCAATGAACTAATGCCTACTCAAAGAATATTTCATGAAGAGTTCAATCTAGGTACTCTTGGGGAACGTAGTATGCAATTAAAAAAAATCATATGATCACGCAATATCTATCTAGGAGATGCATAGCAACGAGAGGGGGAGTGTGTCCACGTACCCTCTAGACCAAAAGCGGAAGCGTTAGCTTAACGCGGTTGATGTAGTCGAACGTCTTCGTGATCCAACCAATCAAGCACCGAACGTATGACACCTCCGAGTTCTACACACGTTCAGCTCGATGACGTCCCTCGAACTCTTGATCCAGCAAAGTGTCGAGGGAGAGTTTCGTCAGAATGACAGCGTGGCGATGGTGATGGTGATGTGATCCAAGCAAGGCTTCACGTAAGCACTACGATAATATGACCGGAGGAGGGCACCGCACATGGCTAAGAGAACAATTGATGTGCTTTGGGGTGCCCCCTGCCCCCATATATAAAGGAGGAGAGGGGAGGTGGCCGGCCCTACAGGCGCGCCAAGTGGGGGGGAACCGACTTGGACTCCTAGTCCTAGTCCCCCCTTCCTTCTTTCGGAGGGGGAAAGGGGGAAGGAGAGGGAGAGGGAGAAGGAAAGGGGGCCGCGTCGTCTCCCCTTGTCCAATTCGGACTGCCCATGGGTGGGGGGGTGCCACTGCTTGTGGGCCGCCCTGTCTCTCCTCTATGGCCCATGTTGGCCCATTACTTTCCCCGGGGGGTTCCGGTAACCCCTCGATACTCTGATAAATATCCGAAATACTCCGAAACCATTCCGGTGTCCGAATACTATCATCCACTATATGAATCTTTACCTCTCGACCATCTCGAGACTCCTCGTCATGTCCATGATCTCATCCGGGACTCAAAACAGTCACCAAAACACATAACTCAAAATACAAATCGTCATCGAACGTTAAGCGTGTGGATCCTACGGGTTCGAGAACTTTGTAGACATGACCGAGACACATCTGCGATCAATAACCAACATCGGAACCTGGATGCTCATATTGGTTCCTACATATTCTACGAAGATCTTTATCGGTCAAACCGCAATGACAACTGATACGTCCATTTTGCATCATGCTTTATATCGATATTTATTGCATTCTGGGCTGTTATTACACATTATGTTACAATACTTATGCCTATTCTCTCTCTTATTTTACAAGGTTTACATAAAGAGGGAGAATGCCGGCAGCTGGGATTCTGGGCTGGAAAAGGAGCAAATATTAGAGACCTATTTTGGACAACTCCAAAAGTCCTGAAACTTCACGGAAGAAGTTTTCAGAATATATAAAAAATACTCAGCGGAAGAAGTTCACCAGGGGGGCCACACCCTGCCCACGAGGGTGGGGCGCGCGCCCTACCCCCCTGGGTGCGCCCCCCCTACCTCGTGGGCCCCCTGGTGGCCCTCCGGTGGCCATCTTCTACTATATGAAGTCTTTCAATGGGAAAAAATTATAAGCCATCTTCTCGGACGAAACTCCACCGCCACGAGGCGGAACCTTGGTGGAACCAATCTAGGGCTCCGGCAGAGCTGGTCTGCCGGGGAAACTTCCCTCAGGGAGGAGGAAATCATCGCCATCGTCATCACCAACGCTCCTCTCATCGGGAGAGGGCAATCTCCATCAACATCTTCATTAGCACCATCTCCTCTCAAAACCCTAGTTCATCTCTTGTATCCAATTCTTGTCTTCAAGTCCGGGATTGGTGCTAGTAGGTTGCTAGTAGTGTTAATTACTCCTTGTAGTTGATGCTAGTTGGTTTATTTGGTGGAATATCATATGTTCAGATCCTATATGCATATTAATACCCCTCTGATTATGAACATGAATATGCTTTGTGAGTAATTACGTTTGTTCCTCAGGACATGGGAGAAGTCTTTCTATTAGTAGTCATGTGAATTTGGCATTCGTTCGATATTTTGATGAGATGTATGTTGTCCCTCCTCTAGTGGTGTTATGTGAATGTCGACTACATGACACTTCACCATTATTTGGGCCTAGAGGAAGGCATTGGGAAGTAATAAGTAGATGATGGGTTGCTAGAGTGACAGAATCTTAAACCATAGTTTATGCGTTGCTTCGTAAGGGGCTGATTTGGATCCATATGTTTCATGCTATGGTTAGTGTCGGTGTCAAAACCGGCGGATCTCGGGTAGGGGGTCCCGAACTGTGTGTCTAGGCCGGATGGTAATAGGAGGCAGGGGACACGTTGTTTTACCCAGGTTCAGGCCCTCTTGATGGAGGTAAAACCCTACGTCCTACTTGATTAATATTACGGGATTATTCGAACCATTTCTTTTAACCAGCCCCGCACATAACGCGAGGCAGTTTTTCGACACGTCTTGTCAAAGCAGAGATCGTGCCCCCTTATTACGGGATTCTCATCAATATGGGCATGGGTAACCCAACCGCGCCATCAATTGCGGCGCTTGGGGGATAAGCGAGTTTTACCAGGCAAGTGGGGACGCTTAGTTTCATCCGCCCATATAAAGGGATAAGGATTCACCTTTCTATCCACGCCTTCTTCCTCCCTTACCCATCCGTTTTCGCACACTCGAGCTCTAGCGCCCAAGTCCGCACTTCCCACCTCGACCTTCTCCAATCATTTCCGGAGCGGGAGGCAAGTGGATGGTCTCCTCCGTCACGGAGGGAGACATCAAGAAACTGAGGAGAGCCGGATACCTGCCCGACGACATCGCGCACCAGCTCCCAGATGAGGGGCAGCTCATCCCCACCCCCAGGCCCCATGAGAGGGTAGTATTCCTCACCCATTTCCTCCGCGGACTGGGGTTTCCTCTCCATCCCTTTGTCCGGAGGCTCATGTTTTATTACGGCCTGTATTTCCACGATCTGGCCCCGAACTTCATCCTCAACATCTCGGCGTTTATCGTCGTGTGCGAGGCCTTCCTCCGCATCAAGCCCCACTTCGGATTATGGCTGAAGACCTTCAATGTCAAGCCGAAGGTGGTGGGCGGCCGCCAGGCGGAGTGCGGAGGTGCCATGGTGGGCAAGATGCCCAACATAACATGGCTCGAGGGCTCCTTTGTGGAAATCATAAAGGGGTGGCAATCGGGGTGGTTCTATATCACTGAGCCGCGCGACCCTGCATGGGCAGCGGCCCCCGAGTTCCGATCTGGCATCCCCACGCGGCTCACCTCCTGGAAAGAGAAGGGCCTATCCTGGGGTAGTTCGAAAGAGCTGACCGGACTCCAAACATGTATTCAAAACATGGTGGACAAGAAGCTCAAGCTTGTCAACATAGTCCAAGTTATGCTCATCCGCCTGATACTCCCGTGCCAACAACGGGAGTTCAACTTGTGGGAGTTCAATTTGGCGCAGCACCGAACTCTGAACAGGCTCTTCGACACAACTCATGAAGACACCTGGAGGGTGCTATTCAAAAGTGCCGAGGTCCCCCCCTATTACTGAGGATCGCGGATTCAGCGCGAAGCGCCAAGCCAGTGCGGTAAGCTACTTTACCTTTCACAGGATACTTATTTTTTATATAGATTGACTCTATGCGGGATCTAAACTCCCGTACCTTTGACAGGACTGGCAGAAGATGGCCGGACAGATCGACTGTCCGGCTCCTTTGTCCGAAGGCCCCGCAGACGCTCTTCTGGCGAAGATGCTGACTCCGGCCCCTTATAAGGTGCCGGATAAGACCAAGAAGGCCAAGGGAACCTGAAAGAGTTCCCGACGCCAGGCGTCGTCGGACTCACCGTCCGATGACTCCATGGCGCACTCTTCCCCCGAAGACGAGGAAGAAGAAGAAGAAGAAGATGCTCCCCCACCGACTGGGGGAGACAGGAAAAGGAAGGCCGCCCCAACCGGGGAGGCCGGAGGGTCCAAGAAGGGAAGGACTCTCCTTCCGGAAGGTTCCACCACCACCGACAAAGGCGAAGACGAGTGGTTGCCCAGGGTCAAGCCCCCGGGGAGATTGTAAGTATTCGGATACCAGAGTAACTCATAGGATTCCTTTGTCACACTGCTTTCCCTAACGCCGAACGCAATTATGAAGGCCACCATGAGCCAATAACGATGTATCATCGGACGTCTCCTTGGGCTTGTCGGACATGGATAGCGATCCAGTCCTGACCGCCACCTCCCCTTATCTTGCCGACGACGCCGAGGTGTTGTCTCAAGAGGCACCGGATCGAGGGGAGACAATCCTGGAGGCGCCTCAAGGCGACCTTCCGGACTCCCTCAGTTAGGTTTAGCTTTATACTTTTGTTGTAGTTGCGGATGCTTACAATAGAGGTTAATCATAAGTGGGACGCTTGTCCAAGAAAGGACAGTACCCAAGCACCGGTCCACCCACATACCAAATTATCAAAGTACCGAACGCGAATCATATGAACATGATGAAAACTAGCTTGATGATATTCCCATGTGTCCTCGGGAGCGCTTTTCTCTATATAAGAGTTTGTCCAGGCTTGTCCTTTGCTGCAAAAAGGATTGTGCCACCTTGCTGCACTTTATTTACTTTTGTTACTTGTTGCTCGTTACAAATTATCCTATCACAAAACTATCAGTTACCACTTATTTCAGTACTTGCAGAGAATACCTTGCTGAGAATTGCTTATCATTTCCTTCTGCTCCTCGTTGGGTTCGACACTCTTACTTATCGAAAGGACTATGATAGATCCCCTATACTTGTGGGTCATCAAGACTCTTTTCTGGCGCCGTTGCCGGGGAGTGAAGCGCCTTTGGTAGGTGGAATTTGGTAAGGAAAAATTTATATAGTGTGCTGAAATTTACTGTCACTTGTTACTATGGAAAGTAATCCTCTGAGGGGGTTGTTCGGGGTATCTTCACCCCGACCAGTAGAGCAAAGAGTTGTTCCTCAACCTATTGAAAATGAAAATGAAAATGAAAATGAAAATGTTTGCTTTGAAATTCCTTCGGGTATGATAGAAAAACTGCTAGCTAATCCTTTTGTAGGAGAAGGAACAAAGCATCCTAATGAACATCTAATATATGTGGATGAAGTTTTTGGATTATTTAAGCTTGCAGGTGTACCCGGAGATGTTGTTAAGAAGAAGGTCTTCCCTTTATCTTTGAAGGGAGATGCATCGACATGGTATAGGCTATGTGATGATATGGGGTCATGGAAAACGATTGAAATTGGAATTTCATCAGAAGTTTTATCCTATGCATCTTGTTCATCGTGATCGCAATTATATATATATAATTTTTGGCCTCGTGAAGGAGAAAGCATCGCTCAAGCTTGGGGGAGGCTTAAATCAATGTTATATTCATGCCCCAATCATGAGCTCTCAAGAGAAATGATTATTCAAAATTTTTATGCTCGGCTTTCTGATAGCAATCGCACCATGCTTGATACTTCTTGTGCTGGCTTTTTTATGATGAAGACTATTGAATTCAAATGGAATTTATTGGAAAGAATTAAACGCAACTCTGAAGATTGGGACCTCGACAAAGGTAAGGAGTCAAGTATGACACCTAGGTTTGATTGTGTTAAATCTTTTATGGATACCGATGTTTTCCGTAAATTTAGCACTAAATATGGACTTGACTCTGAGATAGTAGCTTCTTTCTGTGAATCTTTTGCTACTTATGTTGATCTCCGTAAGGAGAAGTGGTTTAAATATCATCCTCCCATAGAAGTAAAAGTAGCTGCACCTATTAAAGTTGAAGAAAAGATTGTCACTTATAATGATCCAATTGTTGCTACTTTATGTTGAGAAACCACCTTTTCCTGTTAGGATAAATGATCATGCTAAAGCTTCAACTGTGGTTCGTAGAAGCAATATTAAAACTTATACACCTTCTGAGCAAATTAAAGTTGAACCTGATATTGCTATTGTTAAAGATCTCTTGGCTGATAATATTGATGGGCATGTTATTTATTTTTGTGATGAAACTGCTAGAATTGCTAAACCATGTGCTAAAGATAAACCTAGGCCTGTGGTAGGCATGCATGTTATTTTTGTTAAAATAGGAGATCATTGTTATCATAGTTTATGTGATATGGGTGCCAGTGCTAGTGCAATACCTATTAGCCTATATAGAGAAATTATGCATGATATTGCACTTGTTGAGTTAGAAGATATTGATGTCACAATTAAACTTGCCAATATAGATACTATTTTCACCAATGGGAATTGTTAGAGATGTAGAATTATTGTGTGGGAAAACTAAATATCCTGCTGATTTTCTTGTTCTTGTTTCCCCACAAGATAGCTTTTGTCCCATTATATTTGGTAGACCCTTCTTAAACACTGTTAATGCTACCATAGATTGCAAAAGGGATGTTGTTACTATCGGTTTAGATGATATGTCTCATGAATTTAATTTCTCTAAATTTAGTAGACAACATCGTGAAGAAGAACTACCTAGTAAGGATGAAATTATTGGTCTTGCTTCTATTGCCGTACCTCCTAGTGATCCTTTAGAACAATATTTGCTAGACCATGAAAATGATATGTTTATGAATGAAAGAAGGGAAATAGATGAAGTATTCTTTAAACAGGAACCTATTCCGAAACACAATTTGCCTGTTGAAATCCTAGGGGACCCTCCTCCACCCAAGGGTGATCCCGTGTTTGAGCTTAAACCGTTGCCTGATACTCTTAAATATGCTTATCTTGATGAGAAAAAGATATATCCTATTATTATTAGTGCTAACCTTTGAGAGCTGACGAAGAGAGATTATTGAAAACTCTAAAGAAGCACCGTGCTGCTATTGGGTATACTCTTGATGATCTTAAGGGCATTAGTCCCACTCTATGTCAACATAAAATAAATTTGGAAGATGATGCTAAACAAGTTCGTGATCATCAACGACAGCTGAATCCTAAAATGAAAGAACTGGTAAGAAAGGAAATACTAAAGGTCCTTGAGGCAGGTATAATCTATCCCGTTGCTGATAGTCAGTGGGTAAGTCCTGTCCATTGTGTCCTTAAGAAGGGAGGTATTACTGTCGTTCCTAATGATAAAGATGAATTGATTCCTCAAAGAATTATTATAGGTTATAGGATGGTAATTGATTTCCGCAAATTAAATAAGTCCACTAAAAAGGATCATTACCCCTTACCTTTTATCGATCAAATGCTAGAAAGATTATCCAAACATACTCATTTTTGCTTTCTAGATGGTTATTCTGGTTTCTCTCAAATACCTGTATCAGCCAAGGATCAATCAAAGACTACTTTTACTTGCCCTTTTGGTACTTTTTCTTATATACGTATGCCTTTTGGTTTATGTAATGCACCTACTACCTTTCAAAGATGCATGATGGCTATATTTTCTGACTTTTGTGAAAAGATTTGTGAGGTTTTCATGGATGATTTCTCCGTCTATGGATCTTCTTTTGATGATTGCTTAAGCAACCTTGATCGAGTTTTGCAGAGATGTGAAGAAACTAATCTTGTCTTGAATTGGGAAAAGTGCCACTTTATGGTTAATGAAGGTATTGTCTTGGGGCATAAAGTTTTTGAAAGAGGTAGTGAAGTTGATAAAGCCAAAGTTGATGCTATTGAAAAGATGCCATGTCCCAAGGACATCAAAGGTATAAGAAGTTTCCTTGGTCATGCCGGTTTTTATAGGAGGTTCATTAAGGACTTCTCCAAAATTTCTCGGCCTCTGACTAATTTATTACAAAAGGATATACCATTTGTCTTTGATGATGATTGTGTAGAAGCATTTGAAATACTTAAGAAAGCATTGATCTCCACACCTATTGTTCAGCCACCTGATTGGAATTTACCCTTTGAAATTATGTGTGATGCTAGTGATTATGTTGTAGGTGTTGTTCTAGGGCAAAGGGTTGATTAGAAATTAAACATTATTCAATATGCTAGTAAAACCCTAGACAATGCTCAAAGAAATGATGCTACTACTGAAAAAGAATTCTTAACAGTTGTATTTGCTTGAGATAAATTCAGACCTTATATTGTTGATTCTAAAGTAACTATTCACACTAATCATGCTGCTATTAAATATCTCATGGAAAAGAAAGATGCTAAACCTATACTTATTAGATGGGTTCTCTTGCTATAAGAATTTGACTTACATATTGTTGATAGAAAGGGAGCTGAGAACCCCGTTGCAGACAACTTGTCTAGGTTAGAAAATGTGCTTGATGACCCACTACCTATTGACGATAGCTTTCCTGATGAGAAATTAAACGTTATAAATGCTTCTCATAGTGCTCCATGGTATGCTGATTATGCTAATTACATTGTTGCTAAGTTTATACCACCTAGTTTCACATACCAGCAAAAGAAAAAGTTCTTCTATGATTTGAGGCGTACTTTTGGGATGACCCACATCTTTATAAAGAAGGAGTAGATGGTGTTATTAGACGTTGTGTACCTGAGCATGAACAGGAACAGATCCTACGTAAGTGTCACTCCGAAGCTTATGGAGGACACCATGCTGGAGATAGGACTGCACATAAGGTATTGCAATCTGGTTTTTATTGGCCTACTCTCTTTAAGGATGCCCGTAAGTTTGTCTTATCTTGTGATGAATGTCAAAGAATTGGTAATATTAGTAGACGTCAAGAAATGCCTATGAACTATTCACTTGTTGTTGAACCATTTGATGTTTGGGGCTTTGACTATATGGGACCTTTTCCTTCCTCTAATGGTTATACACATATTTTAGTTGCTGTTGATTACGTTACTAAGTGGGTAGAAGCTATTCCAACTACTAGTGCTGATCATAACACTTCTATTAAAATGCTTAAAGAAGTTATCTTTCCGAGGTTTGGAGTCCCTAGATATTTAATGACTGATGGTGGTTCACACTTTATTCATGGTGCTTTCCGTAAAATGCTTGCTAAGTATGATGTTAATCATAGAATTGCATCCCCTTATCACCCACAGTCTAGTGGTCAAGTAGAATTGAGTAATAGAGAGCTCAAATTAATTTTGCAAAAGACTGTCAATAGGTCTAGAAAGAATTGGTCCAAGAAACTTGATGATGCATTATGGGCCTATAGAACTGCATATAAAAATCCTATGGGTATGTCTCCGTATAAAGTGGTCTATGGAAAAGCATGTCACTTACCTCTCGAACTAGAACATAAGGCTTATTGGGCTATTAAAGAACTCAATTATGATTTTAAACTTGCCGGTGAGAAGAGGTTATTTGATATTAGCTCACTCGATGAATGAAGAGCCCAAGCCTACGAAAATGCCAAGTTGTTTAAAGAAAAATTTAAAATATGGCATGATAAAAGGATACAAAAGCGTGAGTTTAATGTAGGTGATTATGTATTGCTATACAACTCTCGTTTAAGATTTTTTGCAGGAAAACTTCTCTCTAAATGGGAAGGTCCTTACATTATCGAGGAGGTCTATCGTTTCGGTGCCATAAAAATCAACAACTTCGAAGGCACAAATATGAAGGTGGTGAACTGTCAAAGAATCAAACATTATATCTCAGGTAATCCCATAAATGTTGAAACCAATGTTATTGAAACCGTAACCCCGGAGGAATACATAAGGGACACTTTTCGGAATGTTTCAGACTCCAAAAAGGAAAAGGTATGTGGTACGGTAAGTAAACCGACTCCAAAATAGTTTTAAGGCAATATTTCTTCGTTTTGGAATATTTAGAAAAATAGAAAAATAAGAAGCAGTCCGGGAAGGACACGAGGGCTCCACGAGGCTGGAGGGCACGCCCTACCCTACTAGGCGCGCCCCCTACCTCGTGGGCACCTCGTGTGCTCTCCGGACTCCGTTTTCTTACACGACACGTATTTTGGTCGGTAAAAATTCATTATATAATCTCCCGGGGGTTTTGACTCATGTATTACGAAAATATCTCTTGTCTTTGTTTCGAGCTGTTTTCTGTCAGGGTTGTCAAGGCCAGGCACTATGTCGTCTCCCTCCTCCTCCAACCATGAGGGCAACGATGCTTGGCTAATGAAGATAGAGCTGAAGAGGGAACAACCCATGGAGATCAACAAGTATGAAGGGATCAAGGAAGCCACAGAGGACCAAGCTCTGGAAACAGAAGACATCCTTCAACTTGATCACAATCTTCTTACCCCAACTGAGATTGAAGCTTTCAAGATGATTGAGCTAGCTCGTATACAAAATAAATATCTCACACGTGAAAATATTTTGTTGAAGGAGCATATCATCGCACTCAAAGGCATTATCCGCAAGTTAGAAGACCTCCTACGCTCGATGTGTGACTATCCAGAATCAACAACTCCACCTTCTTCACCAACAAATAAGAATTGAGCATCTGGTATGGTCACTCCCCTTGGCAACTGCCAAGCTTGATTATTTTGCCATGATCCCAAGTGAATAAAAGAAAAGAGAAAGAATAAAAAAGGGAACAAAGATATCATATCGATCTTATGGAGAGTAATGAGCTCACATAGAAAAAGTATGATGAATAAAAGTTGTTGAGAGTTGACAAACATAGTTTTGGTCATCGTTGCAATTAATAGGAAGTAATAAAGAAAGAGAGGTCTTCACATATAAATATACTATCTTGGACATTTTTTATGATTGTGAGCACTCATTAAAATATGACATGCTAAAGAGTTGACGTTGGACAAGGAAGACAACGTAATGGGTTATGTTTTCTTACATATGAGATAAATTATATTGTCTTGGATCCTCCAACATGTTGAGCTTGCCTTTCTCCCTCATGATGCCAAATTCATCGCACCAAGTAGAGACACTACTTGTGCTTCCAAATACCCTTAAACCAGTTTTGTCATGAGAGTCCACCATACCTACCTATGGATTGAGTAAGATCCTCCAAGTAAGTTGTCATTGGTGCAAGCAATAAAAATATTGCTCTCTAAATATGTATGACTTATTAGTGTGGGAGAAATAAGCTTTATACGATCGTGTGATATGGAAGAAATAAAAGCGACATACTGCATAATAAAGGTCCATATCACAAGTGGCAATATAAAGTGACGTTCTTTCGCATTAAGATTTTGTGCATCCAACTATAAAAACGCATGACAACCTCTGCTTGCCTCAGCGAAGGGCATATCTTTTATTTCTATCTCCTACATTGCATAAGAGTCATGGTGATCTTCACCTTCCTTTTTACACTTTATCCTTTGGCAAGCAAAGTATGTTAGAAAGATCCTGGTATATATGGCTAATTGGATGTGAGTTTTCATGAACTATTATTGTTGACATTACCCGTGAGGTAAAACGTTGGGAGGCAAAACCATAAGCCCCTATCTTTCTCTGTGTCCGATTAGAACTCCATACCCATAAGTATTGCGTGAGTGTCAGCAATTGTGAAAGACTATATGATAGTTGAGTATGTGGACTTGCTGAAAAGCTCTTATATATTGACTCTTTCTTATATTATGATAAATTGCAATTGCTCCAATGACTGAGATTATAGTTTGTTAGTTTTGAATGAAGTTTACGATTCATATTCGAAATTGTGATTGAATTATTACTCTAGCATAAGAGATCATATGACAAGAATTATATAAGTTGCTGTTCTAAGAATGATCATGATGCCCTCATGTCCGTATTTTATTTTTTATCGACACCTCTATCTCTAAACATGTGGACATATTTTTCGATTTCGGCTTTCGCTTGAGGACAAGCGAGGTCTAAGCTTGGGGGAGTTGATACGTCCATTTTGCATCATGCTTTTATATCGATATTTATTGCATTATGGGCTGTTATTACACATTATGTTACAATACTTATGCATATTCTCTCTTATTTTACAAGGTTTACATAAAGAGGGAAAATGCCGGCAGCTGGGATTCCGGGCTGGAAAAGGAGCAAATATTAGAGACCTATTCCGCACAGCTCCAAAAGTCCCGAAACTTCACGGAAGACGTTTTCAGAATATAAAAAAAATACTTAGCGGAAGAAGTTCACCAGGGGGGGCCACACCCTGCCCACGAGGGTGGGGGGCGCGCCCTACCCCTGGGCGCGCCCCTACCTCGTGGCCCCCTGGTGGCTCTCCGGTGGCCATCTTCTGCTATATGAAGTCTTTCGATGGGAAAAAATCATAAGCCATCTTCTCGGACGAAACTCCACCGCCACGAGGCGGAACCTTGGCGGTACCAATCTAGGGCTCCAACAGAGCTGTTCTGTTGGGGAAACTTCCCTCCAGGAGGGGGAAATCATCGCCATCGTCATCACCAACGCTCCTCTCATTGGGAGAGGGCAATCTCCATCAAAATCTTCATCAGCACCATCTCCTCTCAAACCCTAGTTCATATCTTGTATCCAATTCTTGTCTTCAAGTCCGGGATTGATGCTAGTAGGTTGCTAGTATTGTTAATTACTCATTGTAGTTGATGCTAGTTGGTTTATTTGGTGGAAGATCATATGTTCAGATCCTATATGCATATTAATACCCCTCTGATTATGAACGTGAATATGCTTTGTGAGTAGTTACGTTTGTTCCTGAGGACATGGGAGAAGTCTTGCTATTAGTAGTCATGTGAATTTGGTATTCGTTTGATATTTTGATGAGATGTATGTTGTCTCTCCTCTAGTGGTGTTATGTGAACGTCGACTACATGACACTTCACCATTATTTGGGCCTAGAGGAAGGCATTGGTAAGTAATAAGTAGATGATGGGTTGCTAGAGTGACAGAAGCTTAAACCCTAGTTTATGTGTTGCTTCGTAAGGGGCTGATTTGGATCCATATGTTTCATGCTATGGTTAGGTTTACCTTAATACTTTTGTTGTAGTTGCGGATGCTTGCAATAGAGGTTAATCATAAGTGGGATGCTTGTCCAAGTAAGGACAGTACCCAAGCACCGGTCCACCCATATACTAAATTATCAAAGTACCGAACGCGAATCATATGAACGTGATGAAAACTAGCTTGATGATATTCCCATGTGTCCTTGGGAGCGCTTTTCTCTATATAAGAGTTTGTCCAGGCTTGTCCTTTGCTACAAAAAGGATTGGGCCACCTTGCTGCACTTTATTTACTTTTGTTACTTGTTGCTCGTTACAAATTATCCTATCACAAAACTATCTGTTACCACTTATTTCAGTACTTGCAGAGAATACCTTGCTGGAAACTGCTTATCATTTCCCTCTGCTCCTCGTTCCGTTCGACACTCTTACTTATCGAAAGGACTACGATAGATCCCCTATACTTGTGGCTCATCAACAACATACGTCATTCCCTTTGTCATCGGTATGTTACTTGCCCGAGATTCGATTGTCGGTATCTTCATACCTAGTTCAATATTGTTACCGACAAGTCTCTTTACTCGTTCCGTAATACATCATCCCGTAACCAACTCATTAGTTACATCGCTTGCAAGGCTTATCATGATGTGTATTACCAAGAGAGCCCAGAGATACCTCTCCGATACTCAGAGTGACAAATCCTAATCTCGATCTATGCCAACCCAACAAACACCTTCGGAGATACCTGTATAGCATCTTTATAATCATCCAGTTACGTTGTGACGTTTGATAGCACACAAGGTACTCCTTCGGTATCCGGGAGTTGCATAATCTCATAGTCGAAGGAATATGTATTTGACATGAAGAAAGTGCTACCTCTTGAGCACTGCGTTGGATTTCCCCGAAGAGGAGAGGATGATGCAGCAAAGTAGCGTAAGTATTTCCCTCAGTTTTTGAGAACCAAGGTATCAATCCAGTAGGAGGCTACGCGCGAGTCCCTCGTACCTACACAAAAACAATAGCTCAACACAACCAACACGCTTAGGGGTTGTCAATCCCTTCACGGTCACTTACGAAAGTGAGATCTGATAGAGATGATAAATAATATTTTTGGTATTTTTGGTATAGAGATGCAAAGTGAAAAGTAAAAGGCAAAGTAAAAAAGCAAAGCAATAATAAAGTGATGGAGATTGATATGATGAGAAAGAGACCCGGGGGCCATAGGTTTCACTAGTGGCTTCTCTCAAGAGCATAAGTATTCTACGGTGGGTGAACAAATTACTATTGAGCAATTGACAAAATTGAGCATAGTTATGAGAATATCTAGGTATGATCATGTATATAGGCATCACGTCCGAGACAAGTAGACCGACTCGTGCCTGCATCTACTACTATTACTCCACTCATCGACCGCTATCCAGCATGCATCTAGAGTATTAAGTTAAAAAGAGAGTAACGCCTTAAGCAAGATGACATGATGTAGAGGGATAGTTTCATGCAATATGATAAAAAACCCATCTTGTTATCCTCGATGGCAACAATACAATACGTGCCTTGCTGCCCCTTCTTTCACTGGGAAAGGACACCACAAGATCGAACCCAAAGCCAAGCACTTCTCCCATGGCAAGAAAAACCAATCTAGTAGGCCAAACCAAACTGATAATTCGAAGAGACTTGCAAAGATAACTAATCATATATAAACGAATTCAGAGAAGATTCAAATATTATTCATAGATAGACTGGATCATAAACCCACAATTCATCGGAATCAACAAACACACCGCAAAAAGAAGATTACATCGAATAGATCTCCACAAGAGAGGGGGGGGGGACATTGTATTGAGATCCAAAAAGAGAGAAGAAGCCATCTAGATACTAACTATGGACCCGTAGGTCTGAAGTAAACTACTCACACTTCATCGGAGGGGCTTGGATGATGATGTAGAAGCCCTCCGTGATCGATGCCCCCTCCGCCGGAGCTCCGGAACAGGCCCCAAGATGGGATCTCGTGGATACAGAAAGTTGCGGCGGTGGAATTAGGTTTTTGGCTCCGTCTCTGATCGTTTGGGGGTATGTGGGTATATATAGGAGGAAGAAGTACGTCGGTGGAGCAACAGGGGGCCCACGAGGGTAGAGGGCGCGCCTGGGGAGGGGGGGCAGGCGCGCCCCCTACCTCATGGCCTCCTGTTAATAGGCTTGACGTAGGGTCCAAGTCTCCTGAGTTGTATTCAGTGAGAAAATCACGTTCCTGAAGGTTTCATTCCGTTTGGACTCCGTTTGATATTCCTTTTCTTCGAAACCCTAAAATATGCAAAAAAAACAGCAATTCTGGGCTGGGCCTTCGGTTAATAGGTTAGTCCCAAAAATAATATAAAAGTGGATAATAAAGCCCAATAATGTCCAAAACAGTAGATAATATAGCATGGAGCAATCAAAAATTATAGATACGTTGGAGACATATCAAGCATCCCCAAGCTTAATTCATGCTTGTCCTCGAGTAGGTAAATGATAAAAACAGAATTTTTGATGCGGAGTGCTACTTGGCATAATTTTAATGTAATTCTTCTTAATTGTGGTATGAATATTCAGATCTGAAAGATTCAAGACAAAAGTTCATATTGACATAAAAATGATAATACTTCAAGCATGCTAACTAAGCAATTATGTCTTCTCAAAATAACATGGCCAAAGAAAGTTCATCCCTACAAAATCATATGGTTTAGTCATGTTTCATTTTCGTCACACAAGAATGCTATCATCATGCACAACCCGAATGACAAGCCAAGCAATTGTTTTATACTTTAGTAATCTCAAACCTATAAACTTTCACGCAATATATGAGCGCGAGCCATGGACATAGCACTATAGGTGGAATAGAATATAATGAGGGGGTTATGTGGAGAAGACAAAAAGGAGAAAGTCTCACATCAACGAGGCTAATCAATGGGCTATGGAGATGCCCACCGATTGATGTTAATGCAAGGAGTAGGGATTGCCATGCAACAGATGCACTAGAGATATAAATGTATGAATGCTCAACAAAAGAGACTAGTGGGTGTGCATCCAACTTGCTTGCTCACGAAGACCTAGGGCACTTGAGGAGGCCCATTGTTGGAATATACAAGCCAAGTTCTATAATGAAAAATTCCCACTAGTATATGAAAGTGATAACATGAGAGACTCTCTACTATGAAGATCATGGTGCTACTTCGAAGCACAAGTGTGGCAAAGGATAGTAACATTGTCCCTTCTCTCTTTTTCTCTCATTTTTTGGGCCTTCTCTTTTTTATGGCCTTTCTCTTTTTTTATTTATTCCTCACTTGGGACAATGCTCTAATAATGATGATCATCACACTTCTATTTATTTACAACTCCATGATTACAACTCGATACTAGAACAAAGATGACTCTATATGAATGCCTCCGGCGGTGTACCGGGATATGCAATGAACCAAGAGTGACATGTATGAAAGAATTACGAATGGTGGCTTTGCCACAAATACTATGTCAACTACATGATCATGCTAAGCAATATGACAATGATGAATGTGTCATGATGAACGGAATGATGGAAAGTTGCATGGCAATATATCTCGGAATGGCTATGGAAATGCCATAATAGGTAGGTATGGTGGCTGTTTTGAGGAAGATATAAGGAGGTTTATGTGTGAAAGAGTGTATCATATCACGGGGTTTGGATGCACCGGCGACCTTTGCGCCAACTGTCAATGTGAGAAAGGGCAATGCACGGTACCGAAGAGGCTAGCAAGGATGGAAGGGTGAGAGTGCGTATAATCCATGGACTCAACATTAGTCATAAAGAACTCACATACTTATTGCAAAAATCTACAAGTCATCAAAAACCTCGGTACTACGCGCATGCTCCTAGGGGGATAGATTGGTAGGAAAAGACCATCGCTCGTCCCCGACCGCCACTCATAAGGAAGACAATCAAATAACACCTCATGTTTCAAATTTGTTGCATAAAGTTTACAATACGTGCATGCTACGGGACTTGCAAACCTCAACACAAGTATTTCTCAATTTCCCAACTACTCAACTAGCATGACTTTGATAGTATTACCTCCATATCTCAAAACAATCATCAAGCATCAAACTTTTCTTAGTATTCAACACACTCATAAGAAAGTTTTATTATTAATCTTGCATACCAAGCATATTAGGATTTTAAGCAAATTACCATGCTATTAAGACTCTCAAAATAATCTAAGTGAAGCATGAGAGATCAATAGTTTCTATAAAAAAAATCCACCATTGTGCTCTAAAAGATATAAGTGAAGCACTAGAGCAAAACTATAAAGCTCAAAAGATATAAGTGAAGCACATAGAGTATTCTATCAAATTCCAAATTATGTATGGCTCTCTCAAAAGGTGTGTACAGCAAGGATTATTGTGGTAAACTAACAAGCAAAGACTCAAATAATAAAAGACGCTCCAAGCAAAACACATATCATGTGGTGAATAAAAATATAGCTCCAAGTAAAGTTACCGATAGAAGTAGACCAAAGAGGGGATGCCTTCTGGGGCATCCCCAAGCTTTGGATTTTAGGTGTCCTTGGATTATCTTGGGGGTGCCATGGGCATCCCCAATATTAGGCTCTTGCCACTCCTTGTTCCATAATCCATCAAATCTTTACCCAAAACTTGAAAACTTCACAACACAAAACTTAAAGTAGAAAATCTCGTGAGCTCCGTTAGCGAAAGAAAACAGAAGATCACTTCAAGGTACTGTAATGAACTCATTCTTTATTTATATTGGCGTTATACCTACTGTATTACAACTTCTCTATGGTTCATAAACTATTTTACTAGCCATAGATTCATCAAAATAAGCAAACAACACACGAAAAACAGAATCTGTCAAAAACAGAACAGTCTGTAGTAATCTGTAGCTAGCGCAAGATATGGAACCCCCAAAATTCTAAAATAAATTTCTGGACGTGAGGAATTTATCTATTAATCATCTGCAAAAAGAATTAACTAAATATCACTCTCCAAATAAAAATTACAGCAGTTCTCGTGAGCGCTAAAGTTTCTGTTTTTTACAGCAAGTTCAACAAGACTTTCCCCAAGTCTTCCCAACTGTTCTACTTGGCACAAACACTAATTAAACACAAAAAACACAACCAAAACACAGGCTAAATAATTTATTTATTACTAAGAAGGAGCAAAAATCAAGGAATAAAAATAAAATTGGGTTGCCTCCCAACAAGCGCTATCTTTTAATGCCCCTAGCTAGGCATAACAAGCAAGAATAGATCTAGGTATTGCCATAATAATAAGATAGATTGTTAAAACTCATTTCATATTCTCTACGTTCAGCAACAAGTTTTCTTTGAGGCAAGCAAAAGTAATCAAAAGGGCTAAATTTGTTGGGACAAAAGTCTCCAAGATCAACCTTGGGAGGTATAGGTTCCTCCTTTGGTCCTTCATATTGCACAACCAATTCATCATTGTAAGCATTCTTTTGACAGAACTTTGTGAGCCTATATTCAAGAGAATATCCCAATTCATTATCTCCAATAGCCAAATCATCATTAAGTTAGGAAATTCTATAAACTAAAACATTGGTAGGAACCCTTTTTCTAAGATTTTCATTGAAAGCAACATAGTCTAGAGATTGAAAACGCATTATTTCTTCTTGATCAAAGAGGATAGTATCTACGGGAGGACGGAAAGCATCCACCCTATAATGCGCAAAGATTTCTTTGGCCTCTTTTATTATGAATCAAAACTCATGAGCCAAAAAGATAGTAACATCACACTTAACAGAAGAATGCTCAATATTAGAAAATTCTAGGAAAATCCTTTGTATAGAAGGATGCAAGTGCATGAATTTCCTCTCAAGTTCAACTACAAGCATGGCAATAGCGTCCGCAAGACTACTAGTTCTATGAAGAATAGAACTACCCATAGAAGGTAAACCATCGGCACAAGTAAAGAAATCTTGAATAACTACTTTTCCAATAATATTACCGCTACCAACACGGAATCTTTTTATATCTGATATAGTGGGTTCTTTAATAGGAGCATCAAAATTATTATCAACAATAGTATCCCCAATTTCAGACATAGAGGCAGAAGGTAAAGAACTAGCCATAACTAGAAGCAAGCAAACTAACACACAAGCAAACAAAAAGCAAGCGGGCAAAAAGAGGCAAATAGAAAAAGAGAGGGAGGATAGAGAGAGAGGGCGAATAAAACAGCAAGGGTGAAGTGGGGGAGAGGAAAACAAGAGGCAAATGGCAAATAATGTAATGCGGGAGATAGGGATTGCGATGGGTGCTTGGTATGTTGACTTTTGCGCCGACTCCCCGGCAACGGCGCCAGAAATTCTTCTTGCTACCTCTTGAGCACTACGTTGGATTTCCCCGAAGAGGAGAGGATGATGCAGCAAAGTAGCGTAAGTATTTCCCTCAGTTTTTGAGAACCAAGGTATCAATCCAGTAGGAGGCTACGCGCGAGTCCCCCGTACCTACACAAAAACAATAGCTCAACGCAACCAACGCGCTTAGAGGTTGTCAATCCCTTCACGGTCACTTACGAAAGTGAGATCTGATAGAGCTGATAAATAATATTTTTGGTATTTTTGGTATAGAGATGCAAAGTGAAAAGTAAAAGGAAAAGTAAAAAAGCAAAGCAATAATAAAGTGATGGAGATTGATATGATAAGAAAGAGACCCGGGGGCCATAGGTTTCACTAGTGGCTTCTCTCAAGAGCATAAGTATTCTACGGTGGGTGAACAAATTGCTATTGAGCAATTGACAGAATTGAGCATAGTTATGAGAATATCTAGGTATGATCATGTATATAGGCATCACGTCCGAGACAAGTAGACCGACTCCTGCCTGCATCTACTACTATTACTCCACTCATCGATCGCTATCCAGCATGCATCTAGAGTATTAAGTTAAAAAGAGAGTAACACCTTAAGCAAGATAACATGATGTAGAGGGATAGTTTCATGGAATATGATAAAAACCCCATCTTGTTATCCTCGATGGCAACAATACAATACGTGCCTTGCTGCCCCTTCTGTCACTGGGAAAGGGCACCGCAAGATCGAACCCAAAGCTAAGCACTTCTCCCATGGCAAGAAAAACCAATCTAGTAGGCCAAACCAAACTGATAATTCGAAGAGACTTGCAAAGATAACTAATCATACCTAAAAGAATTCAGAGAAGATTCAAATATTATTCATAGATAGACTGGATCATAAACCCACAATTCATCAGTCTCAACAAACACACCGCAAAAAGAAGATTACATCGAATAGATCTACACAAGAGAGGGGGAGAACATTGTATTGAGATCCAAAAAGAGAGAAGAAGCCATCTAGCTACTAACTATGGACCTGTAGGTCTGAAGTAAACTACTCACACTTCATCGGAGGGGCTTGGATGATGATGTAGAAGCCCTCCGTGATCGATGCCCCCTCCGGCGGAGCTCCGGAACAGGCCCCAAGATGGGATCTCGTGGATACAGAAAGTTGCGGCGGTGGAATTAGGTTTTTGGCTCCGTCTCTGATCATTTGGGGGTATGTGGGTATATATAGGAGGAAGAAGTACGTCGGTGGAGCAACAGGGGGCCCACGAGGGTGGAGGGTGCGCCTGGGGGGGGGGCAGGCGCGCCCCCTACCACGTGGCCTCCTGTTAATTGGCTTGACGTAGGGTCCAAGTCTCCTGAGTTGTATTCGGTGATAAAATCACGTTCCCGAAGGTTTCATTCCGTTTGGACTCCGTTTGATATTCCTTTTCTTCAAAACCCTAAAACAGGCAAAAAAACAACAATTCTGGGCTGGGTCTCCGGTTAATAGGTTAGTCCCAAAAATAATATAAAAGTGGATAATAAAGCCCAATAATGTCCAAAACAGTAGATAATATAGCATGGAGCAATCAAAAATTATAGATACGTTGGAGATGTATCAGAAACCAATAGCAATAAAACTTAACGATCATTATGCTTAGCTAACGGATGGGCCTTGTCCATCACATCATTCTCCTAATGATGTGATCCCGTTCATCAAATGACAACACATGTCTATGGTTAGGAAACTTAACCATCTTTGATTAACGAGCTAGTCTAGTAGAGGCTTACTAGGGACACAGTGTTTTGTCTATGTATCCACACATGTATCAAGTTTTCGGTTAATACAATTCTAGTATGAATAATAAACATTTATCATGATATAAGGAAATATAAAATAACAAGTTTATTATTGCCTCCAGGGCATATTTCCTTCAGTCTCCCACTTGCACTAGAGTCAATAATCTAGTTCACATCGCCATGTGATTTAACACCAATAGTTCACATCTTTATGTGATTAACACCCATAGTTCACATCGCCATGTGACCAACACCTAAAGGGTTTAGTAGAGTCAATAATCTAGTTCACATCGCTATGTGATTAACACCCAAAGAGTACTAAGGTGTGATCATGATTTGCTTGTGAGAGTAGTTTAGTCAACGGGTCTGCCACATTCAGATCCGTATGTATTTTGCAAATTTCTATGTCTACAATGCTCTGCATGGGGCTACTCTAGCTAATTGCTCCCACTTTCAATATGTATCCAGAGTGAGACTCAGAGTCATCTGGATCGGTGTAAAAACTTGCATTGACGTAACTCTTTACGGCGAACTCTTTATCACCTCCATAATCGAGAAATATTTCCTTAGTCCTCTAAGGATAATTTTGAGCACTGTCTAGTGATCTACTCATGCATCACTATTGGTACCTCCCTGCCAGACTTATGGCAAGGCACACAATAGGTTTGGTACACAGCATGGCATACTTTATAGAACCTATGACTGAAGCATAGGGAATGTCTTTCGTTCTCTCTCTATATTCTGCCGTGGATAGGTTTTGAGTCTTACTCGACTTCACACCTTGTAACACAGGTAAGAACCCTTTATTTGACTGATCCATGTTGAACTCCTTCAAAATCTTGTCAAGATATGTGCTTTGTGAAAGTCCTATCAAGTGTCTTGATCTATCTCTATAGATCTTGATGCTCAATATATAAGCAGCTTCACCGAGGTCTTTTATTGAAAAAACTCTTATTCAAGTATCCTTTTATGCTATCCAGAAATTCTATATCATTCCTGATCAACAATATGTCATCCACATATAATATCAGAAATGCTAAAGAGCTCCCACTCACTTTCTTGTAAATACAGGCTTCACAATAAGTCTGTATAAAACCATATGCTTTGATCAGGGCCGGTCCTGAGAATTCGGGGGCCCAGGGCGAGGCTATAATCCGGGGCCCTTAACATAAAAAACAAAGTGATGGTTTATGGAGGAAGTAGATAATGGTCTCTGTTCCTATCAAGTTATTTTTGTAAATGCATATCCATGTTTAATGTGTGCCTTGTACGATAATTGTAGGACTACATTATATGTATGAGGTCTCAGAAGGTTGGAACAACTTCAACTCAGTAAAGGATTGGTGGCACTCCGTGATAAATGTCAATGACGACGTCTGTAAGGAACTTGCTTCCCTTTTCATGCTTACATCGTGGGAGATTTGGTGTGAGAAATGCCCGGGTTTTTAGAAATTATTCATCCGCGCCGGACACCATGTTTGGTAAGATCAAAAGAGAGGCTCTTTTTTGCGGGTGAAAAGAGAGGCTCTTTTGTGGGAAAAGGCAGGGGCCAAATGCTTAGGTTCATTGATGCCACCAGAGTAGTTCATTGTAGCACCAGCCTTGTGGTCAAGTATTATATGTAAAAACTCTTCTTAATTAATGTGATGAGGCAAAGCTCTTGTCTCCTTTTCGGAAAAATAAGTTCAGAGAGACATGTGACTCCATGAATGGTCCTGAAAGAAGTTTGCATCGAAAATGCAGAGTAGGGATGCAATTTTTTCAGTTCATGGCATGTGTTACTCCAAATAGAAATTAAGATAGATGAGCCAATCCATATGAGTGAGAAGAAAATATTTCATCCTCTTCTTCAAAAATAAAATCGACAGTGCCATGATACTGCAAATTAACTCTTACCTTGTTGTGCATCTGAGTAAATCAAGAGTTAATTAACTATTACCTAGTTGTGCATCAGTGCAAGGCACTGACCTACCTGAAACACTCACACCTCCATAGACGAACGTAGCACCAGTCCGCCGCCGAGCTCCGCAGCGCAGCCGCATTGATCCCTTGCGATCCGGGCTTACTTCCTTATTCATCTGCTGCAGTTTGGTCACGAGGCGAAAGGCGGCGTGATGTGCACACGATGGCTCGCTCAAGTTCCTCCGTTTTTATGATGCATGCGTTACGGCCGGGATGTATCGCTCCAGCTATGGTAGTTGCTACTAATTGGCCCATCCAATAAACTTTATTAGTGTGCTAAAAAATGAAGGCCTAATTAATACTGAGATATATATACACATACGGGGGGCCCTCCCCATTGGGGGCCCGGGGCGGCCGCCCCCTGCCCCCCCTTAGGACCGGCCCTGGCTTTGATCACCTTATCAAATCGTATATTCCAACTCTGAGATGCTTGCACCAATCCATAGATGGATTGCTGGAGCTTGCACACTTTGTTAGGACCTTTAGGATCAACAAAACCTTATGGTTGCATCATATACAACTATTCTTTAAGAAATCCATTAAGGAATGCAGTTTTGACGTCCATTTGCCAGATTTCATAAAATACGACAATTGCTAACCTGATTCGGATAGACTTAAGCATCACTACGAGTGAGAAAATCTCATCGTAGTCAACACTTTGAACTTGTCAAAAACCTTTAGCGACAAGTCGAGCTTTGTAGATAGTAACATTACCATCAGCGTCAGTCTTCTTCTTGAAGATCCATTTATTCTCCATGGCTTTCCGATCATCGGGCGAGTCAACCAAAGTCCACACTTTGTTCTCATACATGGATCCTATCTCGGATTTCATGGCCTCTAGCCATTTATCAGAATCTGAGCTCATCATTGCTTCCTCATAGTTCGTAGGTTCATCATGGTCTAGTAACATGACTTCTAGAACAGAATTACCGTACCACTCTGGTGCGGAACGTGCTCTGGTTGACCTACAAGGTTTAGTAGTAAATTGATCTGAAGTTTCATGATCATTATCATTAGCTTCCTCTCTAGTTGGTGTAGGCATCACTGGAACTAATTTCTGTGATGAGCTACTTTTCGATTCGAGAGAAGGTATAATTACCTCATCAAGTTATATTTTCCTCCCAATCACTTCTTTTCAAGAGAAACTCCTTCTCTAGAAAGGATCCATTCTTAGCAATAAAAATCTTGCATTCGGATCTATGATAGAAGATGTACCCAACAGTTTCTTTTGGGTATCCTATGAAGATGCACTTCTCGGATTTGGGTTCGAGCTTATCAGTTTGAAACTTTTTCACATAAGCATCGCAACCCCAAACTTTAAGAAACGACAACTTTGGTTACTTGCCAAACCATAGTTCATACGGTGTCATCTCAATGGATTTAGACGGTGCCCTATTTAACATGAATGCAGCTGTCTCTAATGCATAACCCCAAAATGATAGTGGTAAATCGGTAAGAGACATCATAGATCACACCATATCTAATAAAGTACGATTACGACATTCGGACACACCATTACGCTGTGGTGTTCCAGGTGGCGTGAGTTGTGAAACTATTCCACATTGTTTTAAATGAAGGCCAAACTCGCAACTCAAATATTTGCCTCCGCGATCAGATCATAGAAACTTTATTTTCTTGTTACGAAGATTCTCCACTTCACTCTGAAATTCTTTGAACTTTTCAAATGTTTCATACTTGTGTTTCATCAAGTAGATATACCCATATCTTCTCAAATCATCTGTGAAGGTCAGAAAATAACGATACCCGCCACGTGCCTAAACACTCATTGGACCGCATACATCGGTATGTATTATTTCCAGTAAGTCATTGGCTCGCTCCATTGTTCCAGAGAACGGAGTTTTAGTCATCTTGCCCATGAGGCATGGTTCACAATTATCAAATGATTCATAATCAAGTGATTCCAAAAGCCCATCTGCATGGAGTTTGTTCATGTGCTTTACACCAATATGACCTAAACGGCAGTGCCACAAATATGTTGCACTATCATTATCAACTTTGCATGTTTTGGCATAAATATTATGAATATGTGTATCACTACAATCGAGATTCAATAAACCATTTACATTGGGTGTATGACCATAGAAGGTTTTATTCATGTAAATAGAACAACAATTATTCTCTGACTTAAATGCATAACCGTATTTCAATAAACATGATCCAATCATATTCATGCTCAGCGCAAACACCAAGTAACATTTATTTAGGTCCAACACTGTTCCCAAAGGTAGAGGGAGTGTGCGATGGTGATCTTATCAACCTTGGAATCACTTCCAACACACATCGTCACCTCGCCCTTAACTAGTCTCTGTTCATTCTGTAACTCCTGTTTCGAGTTACTAATCTTAGCAACTGAACCGGTATCAAATACCCCGGGGTTACTATGAACACTAGTAAAATACACATCAATAACATGTATATCAAATATACCTTTGTTCACTTTGTCATCCTTCTTATCCACCAAGTATTTGGGGTAGTTCCGCTTCCAGTGACCATTCCCTTTGTTGTAGAAGCACTCAGTTTCAGGCTTAGGTCTAGCTTTGGGCTTCTACACGGGAGTGGCAACTTGCTTTTCATTCTTATTGAAGTTCCCTTTCTTTTCCTTTGCCCTTTTTCTTGAAACTAGTGTTCTTGTCAACCATCAACACTAGATGCTTTTTCTTGATTTCTACCTTCGCCGATTTCAGCATCACGAAGAGCTCGGGAATCGTTTTCATCATCCCTTGCATATTATAGTTTATCACGAAGTTCTAGTAGCTTGGTGATAGTGACTAGAGAACTCTGTCAATCACTATATTATCTGGAAGATTAACTCCCACTTGATTCAAGCAATTGTACTACCCAGATATTCTGAGTACATGCTCACTGGCTGAGCCATTCTCCGCCATCTTGTAGGCAAACTACTTGTCAGAGGTCTCATACCTCTCGACATGGGCATGAGTCAGAAATACCAATTTTAACTCTTGGAACATATTATATGCTCCATGGCGCTCAAAACATTTTTGAAGTCTCGGTTCTAAGCCGTAAAGCATGGTGCACTAAACTATCAGTTAGTCATCATACCGAGCTTGTCAAATTTTCATAATGTCTGCATCTGCTCCTGCAATAGGTCTGTCAACTAGCGGTGCATCAAGGACATAATTCTTCTGTGCAGCAACGAGGATAATCCTCAGATCACGGACCCAATCCGCATCATTGCTACTATCATCTTTCAACTTAGTTTTCTCTAGGAACATATAAAAACATAGGGGAGCTACAACGCGAGCTATTGATCTACAACATAGATATGCAAATTCTATCAGGACTAAGTTCATGATAAATTAAGTTCAATTAATCAAATTACTTAAGAACTCCCACTTAGATAGACATCGCTCGAGTCATCTAAATGATTACGTGATCCAAATCAACTAAACCATGTCCGATCATCATGTGAGATGGATTAGTCTTCAATGGTGAACATCCCCATGTTGATCATACCTACTATACGATTCACGTTCGACCTTCAGGTCTCAGTGTTCCGAGGCCATATCTGTGCATGCTAGGCTCGTCAAGTTTAACCCGAGTATTTCGCATGTGCAAAACTGTCTTGCACCCGTTGGATGTGAACGTAGAGCTTATCACACCCGATCACCACGTGGTGTCTCAGCACAATGAACTATCGCAACGGTGCATACTCAGGGAGAACACTTATACCTTTAAATTTAGTGAGGGATCATCTTATAATGCTACCACCGTACTAAGAAAAATAAGATGCATAAAAGATAAACATCACATGCAATCAAAATATGTGACATGATATGGCCATCATCATCGTGTGCCTTCGATATCCATCTCCAAAGAACCGTCATGATCTCCATCGTCACCGGCTTGACACCTTGATCTCCATCGTGGCGTCGTTATCGTCTTGCCAACTATTGCTTATACAACTATCGCTAACACATAGTGATAAAGCAAAGCAATTACATGGCGATTGCATTTCATACAATAAAGCGACAACCATAAGGCTCCTACCAGTTGCCGATAGCTTTTACAAAACATGATCATCTCATACAATAATGTATATCACATCATGTCTCGACCATATCACATCACAACATGCCCTGCAAAAACAAGTTAGACGTCCTCTACTTTGTTGTTGCATGTTTTACGTAGCTTCTATGGGCTTCTAGTAATAACCATTCTTACCTACGCATCAAAACCACAACAATTTTTTGTCTAGTGTGCTATTTTAACCTTCAACAAGGACCGCCCGTAGTCAAATTTGATTCAACTAAAGTTGGAAAAAACAGACACATGCCAGCCACCTTTATGCAAATCAAGTTGCATGTCTGTCGGTGGAACCGGTCTCATGAACGTGGTCATGTAAGGTTGGTCCGGGCCACTTAATCCAACAATACTGCCGAATCAAAATAAGACGTTGGTGGTAAGCAGTATGACTATGATCGCCCACAACTCTTTGTGTTCTACTCGTGCATATCATCTACGCATAGGCCTGGCTCAGATGCCACTGTTGGGGAGCATAGCATGTAATTTCAAAAAAATTCCTATGATGACGCAATATCTATCTAGGAGATGCATAGCAACGAGGGGGGGGGGAGAGTGTGTCCACGTACCCTCGTACACCGAAATCGGAAGTGTTAGCTTAACGCGGTTGATGTAGTCGAACGTCTTCACGATCCAACCGATCAAGCACCGAACGTACGACACCTCCGAGTTCTGCACACGTTCAGCTCGATGACGTACCTCAAACTCTTGATCCAGCAAAGTGTTGATGGAGAGTTTCGTCAGCACGACGGTGTGGCGACGGTGACGGTGATGTGATCCGCGCAGGGCTTCGCCTAAGAACTACGACAATATGATCGGAGGAGTAAACTATGGAGGGGGGCACCGCACACGGCTAAGAGAACAATTGATGTGCTTTGGGGTGCCCCCTATCCCTGTATATAAAGGCGGAGAGGGTAGGAGGCCGGCCCTAGGGCTGCGCTAAGTGGGGGGGGGAACTGACTTGGACTCCTGGTCCTAGTCGCCCCCCTTCCTTCTTTTGGAGGGGCAAATGCGGAAGGAGAGGGACATGGAGAAGGAAAGGGGGGTCACACCCCCTCCCCTTGTCCAATTCGGACTGCCCATGGGGGGGGGGTGCCACCCCTTGTGGGCTGCCCTCTCTCTCCCCTGTGGCCCATGTTGGCCCATTACTTTCCCCGGGGGGTTCCGGTAACCCCCCGGTACTCCGATAAATATCTAGAACACTCTGAAACCATTCCGGTGTCCGAATACTATCATCCAATATATCGATCTTTACCTATTGACCATTTCAAAACTCCTCGTCATATTCGTGATCTCATTCAGGACTCCTAACAATCTTCGGTCACCAAAACACATAACTCATAATACAAATCGTCATCGCACGTTCAGCGTGCGGACCCTACGGGTTCGAGAACTATGTAGACATGGCCGAGACACATCTCCAATCAATAACCAACAATAGAACCTGGATTCTCATATTGGTTCCTACATATTCTACAAAGATCTTTATCGGTCAAACCGCAATGACAGCATACGTCATTCCCTTTGTCATCGGTATGTTACTTGCCCGAGATTCGATCGTCGGTATCTTCATACCTAGTTCAATCTCATTACCGGCAAGTCTCTTTACTCGTTCCGTAATACATCATCTCGTAACTAACTCATTAGTCACATTGCTTGCAAGGCTTATCATGATGTGTATGACCAAGAAGGCCCAGAGATACCTCTCCGATACTCAGAGTGACAAATCCTAATCTCGATCTATGCCAACCCAACAAACACCTTCGGATATACCTATAGAGCATCTTTACAATCACCCAGTTATGTTGTGACGTTTGATAGCACACAAGGTATTCCTCCGGTATCCGAGGGTTGCATAATCTCGTAGTCGAAGGAATATGTATTATAATGAACAAAGCGATAGCAATAAAACTTAACGATCATTATGCTAAGCTAATGGATGAGTCTTGTCCACCACATCATTCTCCTAATGATGTGATCCTGTTCATCAAATGACAACACATGTCTATGGTTAGGAAACTTAACCATCTTTGATTAACGAGCTAGTCTAGTAGAGGCTTACTAGGGACACAGTGTTTTGTCTATGTATCCACACATGTATCAAATTTTCGGTTAATACAATTCTAGTATGAATAATAAACATTTATCATGATATAAGGAAATATAAAATAACAACTTTATTATTTCCTCTAGGGCATATTTCCTTCAGGTACAACTTTGGGATGTGAAAATGGACCCCTCAAAATGCGAAGGATAAATCTTGGTCAAAGGCTCAATACTCTTCATTTAATATTTAACTGGCCCAAGATCACATTGAGTCCATAGAAAAACCAATACTATCCGGGATGAGGTTATGATAATGATCTCACTACTCAAGTACTTAGTAATATTGCTCCAAAAACCTCAAACATTTCCATATTCCACTATGTCAAAACCCTGAAGTTAAACTTGGTCCCACCGGTACACATATTCCCGGACTCGCTGAGATACACATGATGTAGCCGTTGTCTAAACCCTAGATGACTATCATTGCCTGGGAAGATGATGATCTCATCCTTGTCAGAGGAGGCGGCGGCCGTTGAGATCTTTGAGGAAGATGGCCCTGGAGAGTGACTGTGGTGGTGCCAAGATCCGGAGGGAGATTCCGAGTTGCCGCCATCGTCGCCTGCCGGCACAAGGAACCATGACTTGGGCATGGTGCGAAGACGTTGATGTCGTTGGTGCCGGAGCAGAGAGGAGAGGAGAAGGTAGTAGAAGAGAGGATCAGGGGGTTGTGTCATGTGGACAGAACAAGAGTAGTGCTTAAATAGGCGTGACAACCAGGTGATGGGACTGGAAGCCAACTTCAAATTGGTGCAGTGACCGGAGTAGGCTTCTCCTTCACCACGTCTGAATTGAAGCGGATCCGCCCGCTCATCCAAGCACGTCGCTCTAACTAACATGAATACTGCGGATTCATGTCTGCTCTGGAGTGACCAACAGGAATGCATAGAAACCGCTTCACACAGGAAGATTTTTGGGTTGGATCGGGGTGCGGGGCATGGGGAACAACAAGGAGTTGGAGGACGGATGTTGCTACTTCTTGAGCTTGCGTTGGTTTTTCCCTTGAAGAGGAAATGATGATGCAGCAAAGTAGAGATAAGTATTTCCCCCAGTTAGAGAACCAAGGTATCAATCGAGTAGGAGACAACGCACAAATCACCAATACCTGCACAAACAATCAAACACTTGCACCCAACGCGATAAAAGGGCTGTCAATCCCTTCATCACTTGCAAAAGTGAGATCTGATAGAGCTAGATAAAACTAAACAAAAGAGAAAGTAAATATTTTTGGAGTTTTTGGTTTATAGATCGGAAAGTAAAAGATTGCAAAATAGTAGATCAGAAACTTATATGATGGAAAATAGACCCGGGGGCCATAGGTTTCACTAGAAGCTTCTCTCATGAAAGTAAATAATATGGTGGGTGAACAAATTACTGAAATATAGGTATCATGTCAGTGTCAAGTAGACCGACACCCGCCTACATCTACTACTATTACTCCACACATCAACCGACTCCTTCCTGCATCTAGAGTATTAAGTTCATGAAGAATAGAGTAACGCTTTAAGTAAGATGACATGATTTAGAGGAATAAACTCAAGCAATATGATGTAAACCCCATCTTTTTATCCTTGATGGCAACAATATAATACGTGACTAGCTACCCCTACTGTCATAGGGTGAGGACACCGCAAGATTGGATCCAAAGCTAAGCACTTCTCCCATTGCAAGAAAAACCAATCTAGTTGGCCAAACTAAACCGGTAGTTCAAAGAGAATTACAAAGATATAAAATCATGCATAAAATAATTCAAAGAAGATTCAAGTAATATTCATAGATAAGCTGATCATAAATCCACAAATCACTGGATCTCGACAAACACACCGCAAAAGAAGATTACATCGGATAGGTCTCCAGGAACATCGAGGAGAACATGGTATTGAGAATCAAAGAGAAAGATGAAGCCATCTAGCTACTAGCTATGGACCCATAGGTCTATGATAAACTACTCACGCTTCATCGAAAGGGCAATAGAGTTGATGTAGAAGCCCTCCGTGATCGAAACCCCCTCCGGTGGGATGCCGGAAAAGGCCCCTAGATGGGATCTCGCGGGAACAGAAGGTTGCGATGGTGGAAAAGTGTTTTCGTGGATGCTTCCGAAGGTTCGGGAATATATGTGAATATATTGGAGGACGATCTAGGTCAGGGGGTCACCGAGGGGCCCACAAGGTAGGGGGCGCACCCTATGTCGATGTCAAAACCGGCCGATCTCAGGTAGGGGGTACTGAACTATGAGTCTGAGGATCAAAGGTAACAAGGGACAGGGGGAACACGATGTTTACCCAGGTTCGGGCCCTCTTAATGGAGGTAAAACCCTACGTCCTGCTTGATTAAATTTGATATGTATAGGGGTTACAAGAGTTGATCTACCTCGAGATTGTAATGGCTAAACCCTAGCTGTCTAGTCTCTATGAAGTTTGATAGCCTCTACAGACTAAACCCTCTGGTTTATATACACACCGGAGGGGCCTATGGTTGTATATAGTTGGTTTGTAGAGGAAGGAAATTATATATCCGGACACCAATCTTGCCATCCACGCATAAGAGAGTCCTACCCGGACACGGGGGGAGGTCTTCTGCCTTGTATCTTCACGGCCCATCAGTCTGGCCCATATCACATAGCCCGAACACCCGAGGACCCCCTAATCCTGGACTCCCTCAGTAGCCCCTGAACTAGCATTCAAATGACAGTGCAGTATTCGGCTTACGTCTTCGAGTTTTGCAAGGTTGGTTCTTCACTGTGTACTGGGCGGGTAATAGTTCAGCCCTGGTTTCTTCGTTCTGCTTTTATGACTCCTTCCTCGTCGCCTTGATTTCCACGCGCTGGCGAATGCGGACAGTCCACATTCTTTTATTAAAAAAGAAAACACCCGGCCACGCAAGGACGATGCCTATATAAAGAGACTGAACCCTCAAAGTGCCATCCACATCGCGCAGAAGAAACACCAAGATCAACCACGAAAAAGCTTCCAAACATGGACAATACCCCAAGCTCTTCTTCGCGCCCCCATGGCCCTTAAGAGGGGGATTGGCAGAGCTACTCAGTGCCTCATCTTCAGTTGAGTCGGCTCCAGATGAAGGGATATCTTCCCCTCGCAGATCTAGTCTCCATTTGAGCGGGGTTGCCCTCAATTGGCAATGACGTGCTGGCTGAAAATTTCCCCAACCCCAATAGGGAGGAGAGAGTGTGCCTCGTTCCATTCCTTTTGTGGGGCTTAGGATTTCCAATCCATCCGTTTCTCAGGGGCCTATTGGAGTTTTACGGCATCCAGCTGCACAACCTCACCCCAAGTTCAATTCTGCACATCTCAGGTTTCGTTGCCCTCTGTGAGCTGTTCTTGGGCATTGAGTCCCATTTCGAACTATGGAAATAGTTCTTTTGCCTTGTCCCCTGCCATCGAGGAGGTTCCATATTTGAAGTGGGCGGTGCCGAATTATGGCGTATAGTCGGATCTGGATACCCCGTTGGAACTCCCAAAGAGACATATCCACAGTGGTCTTCGGAGTGGTTTTATATGGATGACGTCCCACTGCCGGACCCAGTTCAGCGTGGCCTAACCCAAATTTTCCAGCGCTCCCTTAAATAAGCGCCTCAACTGGCGTCCCCGAAGTCCCAAGGAGGAGGACAGTGCGGAAATAAAAAGGCTGGTCAGCAAGGTCAGATTATTAGCCCATACCGAGCTCTCGATAATTGAGGTTATGGCCATTGCAATAAAAAGATGCATCCAGCCTCTCCAGTCCAGAGTAACTCCCTTATGGTGCTACAACGGAGAAGACGACACGTCTTGATGGAGACGTAACGGTTCGGATACCCCAACGAACTGGCCATGATCCTGATCGATCTGTACAAGGGCGAAAAGGAAGATTTCCTCCACTTAAACTGCCGGGAAGGTTACTCCATGTACAACCCCATTGAATGGGTAAGATTTCGATTACCTGTGTCGATTTATTGCTATCACGGCATGCTAATCTAGTTGTTTTTTGTTCTTACAAAACAGTCATGGAGGAAGATGATCGAGGGCGTTCACTATCCTGCCCCACAGCTAGAGGATCACAATCGCGATAAAGACCCTGGCTTCTGCGAGGATCCGGGTATATACATATAGTTCGATGATGGGGTATTTTATCAAGAGAGCCTTGACAGCTCGGAAGTGGCTATTACAGCCGACTACCCCACCCCTATCCTTTCTCCATCGTAAGTATTTGAAGATCTTCCTCAAAAATAAGTCCCTACTTGCACCTTTGTCCATTATACTACTTTATAGGATCGGCGCTCGGCAGGCCGCACCCCCTCAAGGGCGGCCCCTGCACAAGGTAATCATTCAAAGCGAAAGGGGACCGGGAGCGCCGTAGAGACCTCACGGTCTTCAAAGGGGTATGTTTTCTTAATACATGCCTGAGCATGAGTTTGGATTGTTAAATGTCCCCTTTTTATCCTTGATCCAGGAGAAGCATGCGGCAGACTGTGGGAAAACACCCTGCTAGCCGAATGTCAGCCATTCCAGCACCAGACTCGTCAACTAGGACGAGAGCTGATGCAATGCCAGTTTCGCCACCTCATGAGGATTCAGATGATGTATCTGTCACAAATTCCAAGGTGGAGAGCGTGATGAACCACCATCAGCTGAAAGAGGCCATGCGCGCTCCGGCCTTATCCGAGCAGGAATTTGCTGCACTCAATTTGGTGGATGCATATATCCGAGCCACTCGAGATGGACTTGCCGGAGTTACCCAACTGTTCTCAAAGGATATACATGCGAGAGTTCATGCAATTTTGATAGACATATACCAGTAGCACCCGAGACTTGAAGTGGTGAAACCAACCGATTTAAGGATCGATATTCCTGTAGGTTCTCAAAGAGAAGAACATTGCGCTATCCCACGAGCTATAAATAAACCAGACGCAGCTTAATACAGCGCCAAACTGGCAAAAATGAAGAGGGCCGCAATGAGCACTTCTGAGAAGAAAAAACATGAGGAGGAAAAAGACAAACAATCCAAAGAGATAGATAGCTTAAAGGCTCAGTTATCGGCTGCCCGAAAAGAAAATGAAAAGCTGAAGGGCGGCATGTTCGGTATGACATTTTAAAACCACCATAGAGACTCATGCCTAGTTCGCAATTCGAAATGTCATAAGTCTGTTGCTGCAGGTCTACTAATTGGTCGACTGGAAGAGGAAGTATCCGGATTTCAAGGCGACGTGCTGAAGGAATTGTCCAAGGTATATGCGCGGGCTCGGAAATCCATGAAGAGTATGGTCAAGGCTTTATGGCCATCCGATACCCCTCCAGAAAGTATGGAAGGCTTGGCAAGCCTATTCAAAGGTGCCCGGCGTCGTTTTGAGCTATGGAAGACGTTCGCCTGCTGTGAAGGCGCGCGAGAATCTTGGGCGATGGTGAAAACACGCTTCACCAAGATAGATCCGAATCATATGGCCCGAGTGGGACCACAGGGACCAGACGGGAAAGAAATTTCGTTGAACTTGGTGTATGACCAAGTAATGATAGCTGCGAAATATTCGCAAGAAGGCTGTAGGTTAGACAGTCCGATAGATGGAATAGATAATGAGTAGGTATTTGATTCAATGTATTAATGTACTTTGTGATCAACATGTATCTTCAGCCGAACATGTGAAAAATTTGTCATGGCAAGCTTTCGGCTTTAACCTCCAAACCAAAATGTTAGAGTGTTTCCAGATACTATTGTGGAATGGAAGAAGCATTCATTATGTTCGGAAACCAGGCAACCCAGTCATTGTGCTCGAACAGACAAATTTTTTTAGTTCGGGAGTTATGTTATATTACATATGTAAAAAAACATCTTCCAAGGAGAATAGTTACGTTAAGGTTTCCTTTCCTTGGGTTGGCATGCTGCAATTGTGCATGCCTGGGGTTTGGTCCATATTACGGAAAAAACTATTCCGCATTGTTTTAAGAGTTACAAGAATGTAACAATCTGTTGTTTGATTGCCGACCAATTATTCTCTTAAGAACGCTAGCTTTCAGCTTCACCCGTCTGAGGTACAGGTCCGGATTACCCGGTTGTAACAATCACATAGGTGCTCCCTTTACGCCCTAGCCTAACAATCGGGAACGTAGGGCATAAACACAGGAGCGAGGCAACCCGGCTAGGCAAAAACTTAAGTCATTGAGGTGCATATAATGGCAAAAGAGTGTATATAAACAAAGGATGTATAAATTGTGAGCTCTAGGCTCTGAATAATAATAAGCTTCGGTTAAAGAAGCCCTTAGTCATGGTGGGGTGTATACATTTTAAGATGTGTACCCCTTAAGAGTTCAGCCTATCTGAACATATCCTGGGAAACGTATAAAAACAGGAAAAAAGTAAATGAAGAGAAAAAAGAAAAAAGGAGAAAAAGAAGCATGACCGAACTTATGCGTAGAATCTTCGGAGCCGAGCAGCGTTCCATGGATTTGGCTCTAGGCGATTATCCGATGCATTACGAAGGTGATAGGCTTCTCCTGTGAGAACTTCATCTATAATGAAGGGGCCCTCCCATTTTAGTTTGAGCTTGTCCTTTTTCTTCTCTGGGAGTCGTGAAATGAGTTCGTCGACATTATATGTCTTGGCCCGCACTTCTCTGCTTTGGTATCTCCGAGCCTATTGTTGATAAAATGCAGAACTGGCTCTTGCAATTTCACGCTCCTCCTTCAGGCCGTCTAGATCGTCCTGCCGATCGAGCTCGGCTTCTCTCTCTTCATACATGTGCACTCGAGGTGAGTCATGGATAATGTCGCAGGACAACATAGCCTCTGTGCCATACACCATGAAAAAGGCTGTGTATCCGGTCATGCGATTGGGCGTAGTCCGCAATCCCCAAAGTACGGAATCGAGTTCCTCGACCCAGTGTTTGTCTGACTCCCGTAGGGATCGCACTAGTCTAGGTTTGATGCTGCTCATTATTAGGCCATTAGCATGTTCGACCTGACCATTTGTTTGAGGGTGGTATACGGAGGCATAATCGAGCTTTATGCCCAAGTTAGCGCACCAAGTTTTCACCTCATTGGCTATGAAATTGGAGCCATTATCAGTGATGGTGCTATGCGGGACACCATAACGGCGTACGACGCCGGGTATGAAATCAATCACTGGCCCGGCCTCAGCCATTTTTACTGGTTTGGCCTCTATCCACTTAGTGAATTTATCCACTAGAACCAGCAAATATTTCTTCTTGTGGCTTCCCCCTTTAAGGGGTCCGACCATATCTAGCCCACAGACCGCAAAGGGCCAAGTGATGGGGATTGTTCTTAAGGCAGTGGGCTGCATATGTCTCTGAGTGGCGAAAAGCTGATATCCCACACAACGCTGTACAAGGGCCTATGCGTCTGTTCGGGCTGTTGGCCAAAAGAAACCTGTATGGAAGGCCTTGCTTATGAGGGACCGAGCTGCGGCGTGATGGCCACCAAATCCGGCATGTATTTCAGCCAGGAGCTGCCATCCCTCCTCTTCGGAGATGCATCTTTGGAGGACTCCAGTAGTACTTTTCTTGTAGAGTTTGCCTTCGTAAACTTTGAAGGCTTTGGAACGTCGAACTATGCGACGGGCCTCATTCTGATCATCAGGGAGCTCCTGCCTATTAAGGTAGGCCAGGAAAGGTTCGGTCCATGGAGCAATGACGGCCATGATTACATGGAAGATGTCATTTCGGTGCCTGAGAGCCCGATGATATTGGAACTGCGTTTGGCCGCTAGAGGTATGATCGGATCCGGACTAATATTTTCGTTCTTGTCCTGCCATACCATGGACGTCCTGAAGAGCCTTTCCACAAAGGTGTTAGGAGGGATGGGATCGCGCTTAGCGCCATCCGAGCAAGGATGTCCGTTGCCTGATTACTGTCCCGAGCGACGCGATGGAACTCAAGCCCCTCAAACCAAGCTGAGATTTTGATTACGACGTTTCGGTATGCTGCCATTTTTGGGTCTTTTTAAATCGAATTCTCCGTTTATTTGGGATATTGTGACGTTCGAATCCCCATGGAACTGTAGGCGTTGTTTGCCCATAGAGACAACCATTCGGAGACCATGTAGTAATGCCTCGTATTCAACTGCATTGTTGGAATCTGTATACATGATTTGTAACATGTAGCGGACTGTGTCTCCTGTAGGGGATGTCAAGATGACACCAGCCCCCAGTCTGGCTAACATTTTGGAGCCGTCAAAGTACATAGTCTAGTTGGAGTATGTGCTATACTCTTTAGGGAGCTCGGCTTCTGTCCATTCAAAGACAAAGTCGGCCAACACCTGAGATTTAATAGCTCGACATGGCTTTTATGTTATTTCAAATGGTAAGAGCTCGATGGCCCATTTGGCTATGCGGCCGGTGGCATCCTGAATATTTATAATGTCATTGAGTGGTACTTCAGATGCCACCGTGATCGAACACTCTTGAAAGTAGTGTTGTAACTTTTGGGATGCCATAAAGACCGCATAAGCTATCTTCTGAAAGTGAAGGTATCGTGATTTGCATGGTGTAAGGATCGCTGATACGTAGTACACCGGTTTCTGGACGAGGAATTTATGTCCCTCTTCCTCTCGTTCAACGACGAGTACGGTGTTCACTACCTGGTGAGTCACAGATATATATAGCAGCATAGGCTCGCCAACACTTGGTGCGGCTAGGATTGGGTTACCTGCTAATAAAGTTTTTATTTCTTCCAATCCAGCTATAGCCACGTCCATCCATTCGAAGTGGTCAGTGCGTCGGAGCAGTCTATAAAGTGGTAGCGCTTTTTCTCCCAATCTGTAGATGAAGCAGCTTAAGGCTGCCACCCACCCAACTAGTTTTTGGACCTGTTTTAGCTCTGTTGGCATTGCCAATTGTGACACGGCTCGGATTTTGGCTGGGTTCGCTTTGATTCCTCAAACAGTGAACCCGAGAAGTTTCTTGGCTGGAACGTCGAAGACACATTTTTCCGGATTGAGCCGTATGTCATATGTTCGGAGGTTGTCGAATGTGAGGCGTAGGTCGACGACCAGTGATTTGATGTGTTTAGTTTTGATGACCATGCCGTCCACATATGCCTCCACTGTTTTGCCGATTTGTTTTTCCAGACATGTTTGAATCATGCGCTGGTAAGTGGTGCCAGCGTTTTTGAGCCCGAAGGGCATAGTGTTAAAGCAAAAAGGCCCATACGGGGTAATGAATGCCGTTGAGGCCTGGTTGGACTCCTTCATCTTAATCTGATGGTATCCAGAGTAGGCGTTGAGGAAACACAATGAATCGTGTCCTACAGTTGCGTCAATGATTTGGTCAATGCGGGGCAACGGGAAGTGGTCCATAGGGCAAGCCTTATTAAGGTCTTTGAAATCAATAGAAAGGCGCCAGGATTTATACTTCTTCGGCACCATGACCAGGTTCGCTAGCCAGTCTGGGTGCTTGATCTCTCTGATGAACCCGGCCTCAAGTAGTTTGGCTAGCTCCTCCCCCATAGCTTGTCGTTTGGGTTCGGAAAATTGCTGCAGCGTTTGCTTGACTGGTTTGAACCCCTTTATTATATTGAGGCTATGCTCGGCCAGTCTGCGTGGGATTCCAGGCATGTCCGAAGGGTGCATGGCAAAGATGTACCAATTTTCGCACAAGAACGCTCATAAGGCGGCGGCGGCCGTCGGATCCAGTTGTGCTCCAATGGATGTTGTTTTGTTTGGATCCATCGGGTGCACTTGAAATTTGACTATTTCATCTGCTGGTTTGAAAGAGGTGGATTTGGGCCTCTTGTCGACGATTACATCGTCTTTGTCCATTATGGAACGCAGAGTGGTTAACTCTTCGGCCGCAAGGCCTCGGATAGTGCCTCGAGGGCGAAGGATGCGGTTTTGTTTTCGGCACGGAGTGCTATATCCGGATTGCTCATGATAGTGATTACTCTGTTGGGCCCTGGAATTTTGAGCTTCATGTACCTGTAATGGGGTATGGCTTGGAAGCGGGCGAAGGCGTCCCGCCCCAAAAGGGCGTGATATCCGCTATTGAAAGGGGCCACGTGGAAGAGCAACTCTTCAGACCTGTAGTTATCAGGCGTGCCAAATACTACATTGAGTTTAATTTTCCCCGAGCATCGTGCTTCTCGACTAGGGATAATACCTCGAAAGGTGGTATTGCTTTGCTCGACGCAAATCTTTTCCATTTGCATTTTGTCGAGCATATCTTCGTAGATGAGGTTAAGTCCACTACCACCATCCATGAGCACTTTGGTGAGTCAAAAGCCATCCACAATTGGGTTTAAGACCAGGGTGGTTGGTGCTCAGAATGATCGGGCCCTTGGCTCATCATCGGCGGCGAAAGTTATGGCCGTATCACTCAAAGGGTTCATTGCGGTTACTTGGTTGACTTCGACAAGGTCACAGAGCACCCGTTTGCGCCGATTATTTGAAGAGAAGGTCTCAAAGACCATATAGACGTTGAAATCATCGTCCTCCGAGGAATACCTCTCTGGAGTAGTACTGGTGAGGATAGCCTCACCGCTCTTAGCCACTTGCCGGAGTACCCAACATGCCAGAAGGCTATGCGTTGGTTCAGTGCTCAGCGTCATATGTATTTGACAGGGCTTATCGAGCAGTTCGTCAAGGATGGTTCTATGTCCCGTGAAGGGCTTGTTTTTCTTGTCAATTCGTTTGTGGTCAGATGCTTCATAAGGGTGCATCCATTTTGCCCGTATGGTGGGTTGCTTAAAGGCCGGGGATTCCCACCAGCTGTCTAGGCTTTCCAAGCACTTCCCATCGTGCAGTACTTCTAGACTATGTGTGCCAAATCTATAAAGTGTTGTACGCGCTGGCGGTTGAGGGCATTGAGAATCCCCTCGTCCGTACAGTTGCGGTAGAAAACTGAAACTGCGTCATCGTCGCAGCTATCTTTAATATTGTTTTTAACAAGAAGGAATCTGGCCCAAAAGTGATGGACCGTTTCCTGAGGTTGCTGCCATACATACATTAGGTCATCCCATATGTCTGGAGGGCCTGAATTGCTTGGGGAATATTGATAGTGGTGGGTGGGCGGGCTAAAATCTGAACCCTGACCCAAAACTGAATCCGGAGCTTGAAAAATCTCTGAGGTCGCTAGTTCAGGATCGGGAAGGTCCTGGTGACTTTCGGGTTTAATGTCTGATCCTATGTTCGGAGGACATGAAGTCTCTTCCCGAGGATGGGTATCCGCCTCGCAGGCCTTGGAAATCAGAACATAGCTGGTTTTGAACTTAGGGGATGAAGCGTTCTCGGCTTGTTCCTCAACGACCGCTACCAAGTGGGTGATCGGTGGGGAATTGATTTCCCTCTGATCGGGTTTAAACCCAATCCGATCATAGTATGTTGCGACCCCTAATACATCTCCAACGTATCTATAATTTTTGATTGTTCCATGCTGTTATATTATCAATCTTGGATGTTTTATAATCATTTTATATCACTTTTTGGTACTAACCTATTAACATAGGGCCAAGTGCCAGTTGTTATTTTTTGCATATTTTTTACATCGCAGGAAATCAATACCAAACGGAGTCCAAATGCAACGAAACTTTACGGAGATTTTTTATGGACCAGAAGACACCCAATGGGCCAAGGCAGCGCCTGGAGGTGCTCCGAGGGGAGCACAACCCACCAGGGCGCGCCTGGAGGCCCGGGCGCGCCCTGGTGGGCTGTGCCCACCTCGGGTGCCCCCGGACCGTCTCTTTGCTCTACAAATACCCCAATATTCCAGAACCCTAGGGGAGTCGACGAAAATCAATTCCAGCCGCCGCAAAGTCCAGAACCACCAGGTCCAATCTAGACACCATCATGGAGGGGTTCAGCACTTCCATTGGTGCCTCTTCGATGATGCGTGAGTAGTTCTTTGTATACCTTCAGGTCCGTAGTTAGTAGCAAGATGGCTTCCTCTCTCTTGTTTGATTCTCAATACAATGGTCTCTTGGAGATCCATATGATGTAACTCTTTTTGCGGTGTGTTTTTTTGGATCGGATGAAGTTTGAGTTTATGATTAGATCTATCTTTTTATATCCATGAAAGTTATTTGAGTTTCTTTGATCTCTTATATGCATGATTTCTTATAGCCTCGTATTTCTTCTCCGATATTTGGCTTTTGTTTGGCCAACTTGATCTATTTATCTTGCAATGGGAAGAGGTGCTTTGTAGTGGGTTCGATCTTACGGTGCTTGATCCCAGTGACAGAAGGGGAACCGACACATATGTATCGTTGCTACTGATGACCCACAAGTATAGGGGATCTATCGTAGTCTTTTCGATAAGTAAGAGTGTCGAACCCAACGAGGAGCAGAAGGAAATGATAAGCGGTTTTAAGCACGGTATTCTCTGCAAGCACTGAAATTATTGGTAACAGATAGATTTGTGATAAGGTAATTGGTAACGAGCAACGAGTAAATAAAGTAAATAAGGTGCAGCAAGATGGCCCATTCCTTTTTGTAGCAAAGGACAAGCATGGACAAACACATGGGAATTATCGTCAAGCTAGTTTTCATCATGATCATATGATCCGCGTTCGGTACTTTGAAAATTTGATATGTGGGTGGACCGGTGCTTGGGTACTGTCCTTACTTGGACAAGAATCCCACTTATGATTAACCCCTATTGCAAGCATCCGCAACTACAACAGAAGTATTAAGGTAAACCTAACCATAGCATGAAACATATGGATCCAAATCAACCCCTTACGAAGCAACGCATAAACTAGGATTTAAGCTTCTGTCACTCTAGCAACCCATCATCTACTTATTACTTCCCAATGCCTCCCTCTAGGCCCAAACAATGGTGAAGTGTCATGTAGTCGACGTTCACATGACACCACTAGAGGGATGACAACATACATCTCATCAAAATATCGAACGAATACCAAATTCACATGACTACTAATAGCAAGACTTCTCCCATGTCCTCAGGAACAAACGTAACTACTCACAAAGCATATTCATGTTCATAATCAGAGGGGTATTAATATGTATAATGGATCTGAACATATGATCTTCCACCAAGTAAACCAACTAGCATCAACTACAAGGAGTAATCAACACTACTAGCAACCCACAGGTACCAATCTGAGGTTTGGATACAAAGATTGGATACAAGAGATGAACTAGGGTTTGAGATGAGATGGTGCTGGTGAAGATGTTGATGGAGATTGGCCCCCTCCCGATGAGAGGAGCATTGGTGATGACGATGGCGATGATTTCCCCCTCCCGGAGGGAAGTGTCCCTGGCAGAACAGCTCCGCCACAGCCCTAGATTGGTTCCGCCAAGGTTCCGCCTCGTGGCGGCGGAGTCTCATCCCGAAAGCTTTCTTATGATTTTTTTCTCAAGGAAAGACTCCATATAGCAGAAGATGGCATCGGAGGGCCACCAGGGGCCCTAGGCGTGCCCCCACCCTCGTGGCCAGGGTGTGGGCCCCCTCTGGTACTTCCTGCGCTCATTGTTTTTTATATATTCTGGAAATAACTTCCATGAAGTTTTAGGACTTTTGGAGATGTGCAGAATAGGTCTCTAAAATTTGCTCCTTTTCCAGCCCAGAATTCCAGTTGCTGGCATTCGCCCTCTTTATGTAAACCTTGTAAAATAAGAGAGAATAGGCATAAGTATTGTGGCATAATGTGTAATAACAGCCCATAATGCAATAATTATCGATATAAAAGCATGATGCAAAATGGACGTATCAACTCCCCCAAGCTTAGACCTCGCTTGTCCTCAAGCGAAAGCCGAAATCGAAAAATATGTCCACATGTTTAGAGATAGAGGTGTCGATAAAAATAAAATATGGACATGAGTATATATATATATATATTCATATGATCTCTTATGTTAAAGTAACAATTCAATCACAATTTCAAGTATGAATCATAAACTTCATTGAAGACTAACAAACTATAATCTCAGTCATTGAAGCAATTGCAATTTATCATAACATAGGAAAGAGTCAATATAAGAGCTTTTCAGCAAGTCCACATACTCAACTATCATTTAGTCTTTCACAATTGCTAACACTCACGCAATATTTATGCGTATGGAGTTTTAGCCGGACACAGAGAAAGATAGGGGCTTATTTGCCTCCTAAATTTTTACCTCCAAGGTAATGTCAACAATAATAGTTCATCCAAACTCACATCCAATTAGCCATATATACCAGGATCTTTCCAACACATTGTGCTTGCCAAAGGATAAAATGTAAAAAGGAAAGGAGAATATCACCATGACTCTTGCATAAGGTAGAAGATAAAAGTAAAATATAGGCCCTTCGCAGAGGGAAGCAGAGGTTGTCATGCGCTTTCAGGGTTGGACGCACAAAATCTTAATGCGAAAGAACGTCACTTTATATTGCCACTTGTGATATGAACCTTTATTATGCAGTCCGTCACTTTTATTTCTTCCACATCACAAGATCGTATAAAGCTTAATTTCTCCCACACTAATAATTCATACATATTTAGAGAGCAATTTTTATTGCTTGCATCGATGACAACTTACTTGAAGGATCTTACTCAATCCATAGGTAGATATGGTGGACTCTCATGGCAAAACTGGTTTTAAGGGTATTTGGAAGCACAAGTAGTATTTCTACTTGGTGCAAAGAATTGGCTAGCATGAGAGGGAAAGGCAAGCTCAACATGTTGGATGATCCATGAAAATATAATTTATCTCAGATGTAAGGAAACATAACCCATTACGTTGTCTTCCTTGTCCAACGTCAACTCTTTAGCATGTCATATTTTTATGAGTGCTCACAATCATAAAAGATGTCCAAGATAGTGTATTTATATGTGAATACCTCTCTTTCTTTATTACTTCTTATTAATTGCAACGATGACCAAAACTATGTTTGTGAACTCTCAACAACTTTTATTCATCATACTATTTATATGTGAGCTCATTACTCTCCATAAGATCCATATGATCTCTTTCTCCATAAGATCCATATGGTCCATGTGAGGGGGGTAGGGCGCGCCTCCCACCCTCATGGAAGCCTCGTGTCCTTCCCGGACTATTCTTATTTTCCTATTTTTCTAAATATTCCAAAACGGAGAAAAATTGCCATTAGAACTGTTTTGGAGTCGGTTTACTTACCGTACCACGTACCTATTCCTTTTCGGAGTCTGTAACGTTCTGGAAAGTGTCCCTTATGTATTCCTCCGGGGTTACGGTTTCAATAATATTAGTTTCAACATTTATGGGATTACCTGAGATATAATGTTTGATTCTTTGGCCGTTAACTACTGATACGTCTCCATCGTATCTACTTTTCCAAACACTTTTGCCCTTGTTTTGGACTCTAACTTGCATGATTTGAATGGAACTAACCCGGACTGACGCTGTTTTTAGCAGAATTGCCATGGTGTTATTTATGTGCAGAAACAAAAGTTCTCGGAATGACCTAAAACTTCACGGAACGTCTATTTGGAAATAATAAAAAAATCCTTGCAAAAGATGAAGACCAGGGGCCCACAACCTAGCCATGAGGGTGGGGGGCGCGCCTGCCCCCTAGGGCATGCCCCCTACCTCGTGGGCCCCCTTGAGCTCCTCCGACCTTCACTCCAACTCTATATATTTGGTTTCAGAGATAAAAAATTAGAGAGAAGGATTCATCGCGTTTTACGATACAGAGCCGCCACCAAGCCCTAAAACCTCTCGGGAGGGCTGATCTGGAGTCCGTTCGGGGCTCCAGAGAGGGGAATCCGTCGCCATCGTCATCATCAACCTTCCTCCATCACCAATTTCATGATGCTCACCGCCATGCGTGAGTAATTCCATCGTAGGCTTGCTGGACGGTGATGGGTTGGATGAGATTTATCATGTAATCAAGTTAGTTTTGTTAGGGTTTGATCCCTAGTATCCACTATGTTCTGAGATTGATGTTGCTATGACTTTGCTATGCTTAATGCTTGTCACTAGGGCCTGAGTGCCATGATTTCAGATCTGAACCTATTATGTTTTCATCAATATATGAGAGTTCTTGATCCTATCTTGCAAGTCTATATATAGTCACCTATTATGTGTTATGATCCGTTAACCCCGAAGTGACAATAATCGGGATACTTACCGGTGATGACCGTAGTTTGAGGAGTTCATGTATTCACTATGTGTTAATGCTTTGGTCCGGTACTCTATTAAAAGGAGGCCCTAATATCCCTTAGTTTCCGTTAGGACCCCGCTGCCACGAGAGGGTAGGACAAAAGATGTCATGTGAGTTCTTTTCCATAAGCACGTATGACTATATTCGGAATACATGCCTACATTACATTGATGAATTGGAGGTAGTTCTGTGTCACCCTAGGTTATGACTGTTACATGATGAACCGCATCCGGCATAATTCTCTATCACCGATCCATTGCCTACGAGCTTTCCATATATTGTTCTTCGCTTATTTACTTTCCCGTTGCTATTGCCATCATCACTACAAAATACCAAAAACATTACTTTTGCTATCATTACCTTTTGCTACCGTTACCATTACTATCATATTACTTTGCTACTAAATACCTAGCTGCAGATATTAAGTTTCCAGGTGTGGTTGAATTGACAACTCAGCTGCTAATACTTGAGAATATTCTTTTTCTCCCGTTGTGTCGAATCAATAAAATTGGTTTGAATACTCTACCCTCGAAAACTGTTGCGGTCCTCTATACTTGTGGGTTATCAAGACTATTTTCTGGCGCCATTGCCGGGGAGCATAGCTCTATTCTTTGAGTCACTTGAGATTTATATCTGCTTATCATTATGAAGAACTTCAGAGATCCAAAAACCAAGATTTATCCTTGAACTACGAGGGGAGGTATGGAACTGCCATCTAGCTCTGCACTTGATTCACCTTCTATTTTGAGTAAGCTTGCGACACCTAAACCTGCTTCTGCTATTCATTCTGATATGTCGCATGTTATTGATGATGCCACTTCTGCTATGCACGATACTTATGATGAAACTACTTCTATGCTTGATACTACTGTGCCACTTGGTGAATTTCTTGATGAGCAACTTGCTAGGGTTAGAGAGAATGAAATTATTGAAACTGATATTATTGATGAAAGTGATGATGAAGACTCTCCCCCTAATGAAAATGAATCACCTGTTATTCCTGAGGGTTATGTTTTTAAAAAACAAGCTGCTTTAGCTATTTTAGCTTGCAAAGATAGATACGAGCTCAAAAGGCTGTTAGCTAAATGGAAGCAACAATCTCTTAATGCTAGAATGAAACCTGACCCTTCTTTTGCTACTTCACCTATCTTTGTTACCAATAAGGATTATGAATGCTCTGTTGATCCTGATGTAATTACTTTGGTTGAATCTGATCCTTTTCATGGCTATGAATCTGAAACTGTTGTGGCACACCTTACTAAATTAAATGATATAGCCACCATATTCACTAATGATGAGTGTCGGTGTCAAAACCGGCGGATCTCGGGTAGGGGGTCCCAAACTGTGCGTCTAGGCCGGATGGTAACAGGAGGCAGGGGACACGATGTTTTACCCAGGTTCGGGCCCTCTTGATGGAGGTAAAACCCTACGTCCTGCTTGATTAATATTGATGATATGGGTAGTACAAGAGTAGATCTACCACGAGATCAGAGAGGCTAAACCCTAGAAGCTAGCCTATGGTATGATTGTTGTTCGTCCTACGGACTAAAACTCTCCAGTTTATATAGACACCGGAGAGGGCTAGGGTTACACAGAGTCGGTTACAATGGTAGGAGATCTAAATATCTGTATCGCCAAGCTTGCCTTCCACGCCAAGGAAAGTCCCTTCCGGACACGGGACGAAGTCTTCAATCTTGTATCTTCATAGTCCAGGAGTCCGGCCGAAGGTATAGTCCAGCCATCCGGATACCCCCTAATCCAGGACTCCCTCAATAGCCCCTGAACCAGGCTTCAATGACGACGAGTCCGGAGCGCAGATTGTCTTCGGCATTGCAAGGCGGGTTCCTCCTCCAAGTACTTCATAGAAGATTTTGAACACAAAGGCAGTGTCCGGCTCTGCAAAATAAGTTTCCACATATTGCCATAGAGAGAATAATATTTACACAAATCTAATCTGCTGACGTATTCCGTAGCATGACACCACACCGCGGCCAAGTCTTTATTCGAATCATTTTATTGTCCCACCTTAGCGCGTTTAGCGAGGCGGTTTCCTTGGCACATCTTGTTAAAGCAGAGATCGTGTCCCCTTATTCCAGGATTCTCATCAATACGGGCGTGGGTAACCCAATCGTACCCGTTGGTATATTTTCTCGATCAAAGGCGAGTCCCAAACGGTCACGGGGAAGGCCCTTGGTATTCAACCTCTTATAAAGAGACCAAGGCCTTACTCCTTTCTTTCAATCTCAAACGAGTTCGCCCTTCGCCTCGAGTTCCAACACCCAAGGCTCTAGATTTCAGGCGCTTCGGACCTTCGACAATGTCCGGTTCCGACCTTCGAGGCCGATGGATGCCCTCCTCCGTCACGGAGGAAGACGTGCTGAAGTTGAGAGAGGCCAGGTTCTTGACCGGCAAAATCTCGCATAGGCTGCCTGCTCAAGGGCAGGTCATTCCCACTCCCAAGCCCGGTGAGAGTGTGGTGTTCATGCCTCACTTCCCTCGGGGGCTAGGCTTCCCGACGAATCCCTTCGTGAGGGGGCTCATGTATTATTATGGGCTGGAATTTCACGACTTAGCCCCGGAGTCCATCCTCCATATTTCCTCATTCATCATCGTGTGTGAAGCCTTCCTCCGTATCACCCCTCACTTCGGACTATGGCTCAAGACCTTCAAAGTAGAGCCGAAGATTATCGAGGGAAGGCACGCAGAGTGCGGAGGTGCTTTTATAAGCAAGAATGCTGGTACTCCATGGCCCGAGGGCTCTTTTCAAGAGGAGTCCAGCTTATGGCAACGAGAGTCGTTTTATATTACCGCTCCCAGGGCCCCTAAGTGGGTGGCGCCACCTGCCTTTCGCTCGGGTCCCCCGCCACGACTGGCGTCATGGGTCAATACGGGGCTGGACTGGGGGCCGGCAAAGGACGTGCCCATGTTGCAGGGCCACATCCAAGATCTCCTAGAAAGAGACATCAGTCTGGTCGTGGTGACGCAGGTTATGTTAATTCACCGAGTTCTGCCCTGCAAACGTCGCCCCCACCGCCTGTGGGAGTTCAACCTGGAGGGACCACGAGTTCTCCAACATTTTCTTAGCATGATGCCCGTGGAGATGTACAAATTGTTCTTCGGACCACAAGTAGTGTGTCCGGATTCTACGGAGGATGCAGGTCTGAGCTGCAATCGCCCGGATACTCAAGTAAGTAGCCTTGTGCCCGGACTCGCTATCCGTATATTTATCATAAAATTGCCCCTAAAAGAGTTGTCCCTTAAAGAAGAGTGGATAGTGAAAGCAAAGCTAATCAGGTGTCCGGCCCCCCTCCCCGAGACCATGCCGGGTCCCGTGCTAGTCAGGATGTTGGAGGTTGTGCCTTCAAAGGGAAGCGAGGGAGGGGACAAGGAAGCTACAGCCTCCTCAAAGGAGGTTGTCTGGAAGGGAGGAATCAAAAATTCCTCTCCTCAGGGGAAGAAAAGGACCACCTCTGAAGACCCGGAGACCATGGCCTTAAAGCGGGGGAAGAAATCTTCACCAGAGGGTCCTGTGCTGGGGGATATTTCGACCGAATTATGCCCTCAAGGGGATCAGCCCTCCACCGAGCCGTAAGTAGAGAGGAGTTTTCTTTTTAAGAAACGAGAGAAATCCCTGCTTTATATTTGAGAAAAGTAATCGAAAATTTACCTTGTAGCTCGGACCTTAGCCCTTCTCAGCAGAGCTCGTCTTCAGGGGATCTTCTTCCGGAGATGATGGAGAGCGGAACGCCTCCCCCTACCCTACCGCCTTGCGAGGCGGGCGACCCTGAGGTATCGTCGCGGAGGGTTTCTCTGAATCCGCTGGGGCCGGAAGGTAGTCATATGGCCCCCAAAGCCCTCCGCGTCCGGCCTTCGAAAAGGGCCATCGGACGAGTCCGGCGCCGTCTGGTGCGCGGTCGGAGGAGCTAAAGGATCTGCTAGGGCGAGCATCTATCTCAGAGGAGCACCGTGCATTGATAGGTACGATGATTGAGAGGATTTCATCCGCAGAGAGCGGATTGCACGAGGCCATCAGGAGTTTACTGACAGGTTTTGAGGTACGCAAAATAATGTACCCTTTTTGGACAGTTGCGCATAAATAAGATGCGCCCTGTGTAGATAGTAGCCCCTGAGACTCTGTGTGTTGCCAAAAGTGACGGCGCATAGAGGATCATAATCCCAGGTCTAATATGCCGCCTTTATACGTAGGTGGCGAAGTGTCCGGTGGCCAGCCGGACCGATGGATTTATCGAGCTAAAGTGGCAACTTGACGTGGCAGATGCCGACATCGCGCTTGTCAACAAGCGGCTTGACGAGGCACAAGGTATGTAATTCCTTCGGCGGCGCCTGGTAAGAGGATCTTTATGCCAGTATCTTACAATGTGTGCGCTTGATGCAGATGGTGTTGCTGCCATGGAGAATCTTCGGGCGGAACTTGCCCGAGCCAAGGAGCAAGCTAGGAAAAGTGATGCGGCTGCCGGAAAGGCAATTGAAGAGCTGAAAGCCGAACAGGCTGCTCACTGCCGAAGCAAGAAGGAAATGGCCGAGATGGCCTTGAGGCCGAAGAACGCTGCTGATCGTTGCAAGCTTCTTGAAAAAGAAGATCAGGCGGAATAGACAGACCTGAAGAAGGCCGTGGCCGATGCCCAGGATGCTTGCTCTGTGATGAGAGCTATGAAGGAGGAGCTGCGTTAGGCCGGAGAGATCGCGGCTGGAAAGCCCTTTATGCTGCGGAGGAAGTTCTGTGACCCTCAACATGCTCCGTTAGACCAGATGTGGAGTACGGCGGACACCTATCTGGATTTAGCAGCGAGTGCCATAGATGCGGCCGAACACTTCCGAGATCAAGAAGATCGTGAAGTGGAAAAGCTCTTCTGGTCGCAGTTCCACAATCCAGAGCGTCCACTGTCATTAGCCGATCGTTTGGGAGAATGGGCCAAGCTAAATAGGTTGTCCGGACTCACCCTGAAGTATGTCATGAGTCATCTGTGGCCAGAGAGGCCAGAGCCGAAAAGTTATTTCAACTTGGTGCAGCAGTTCCTTGGTGCGGCGCCGCATATCAATGCGATGAAGAGGTCAGCGTGCATAGAGGGTGCGCGGATGGCTCTTGCCCATGTCAAGACATACTGGGGGGAAATGGAAGCCACCGCTGTTGCATCCCCAGACTCGGATGGAAGCCGAGTACCTGCCGAGCGCTATTTTCAGGAAGTTCTGCAAGGCGCTCGTTTAATAGAGACGCAGTTCTCGAAGGATACTATAATCTAATAGCATGTATTATTGTAAAACAATATTTTGATAAATTGTAGAAGCTTTTTATACTTGTGCCTGCAAGTATTGGAATACCTCATGTGCGGCCGTTTAACATATACTTATATATAATCTGAAAGATGGCAGTCGTCGGCTTCAGCCCCCACATAATGCGGGGGTGTTCGCAGAAGGAGAATTTTCACACTTGATCCAACGTCTTGGTCCTACAAAGGAGGTGATAGCGCAGCGAACTAGGCAATCGGACTATGATGCTTTATCACTTTCACTTAGCCATAGGAGTTTGACATTGAGGCTACTTATATAGCCCTTGGCGGCGCCTACGCTCGCCCGAACTCGGGGCGCGTATGTGCCTGGCTGGGAAACGGCCCTTCGTTAATGCGGAGGAATCCTAAAGATTCTGGTATGTCATCGAGTGGTTGACCAGTCTCACGCTATATCATGACAGTCAGTTTTCAGCTTTCTCTACTGAGGTGCTCGCCTGGCCGAACCGGGGCACAATCGCAGTAGTTCTCCTGGTGCCGCCTTAGCCGATAGAGCGGAACGTAAGGCAGCAAAACACAAGAGCCGGGCAAACCCAACATTTGACCAAAGACATGATTCAGAGCTGATGCATATAAGGCCAAACTCGCGACGCCGAACACTCCCTAAGGTATTCGGTCTTTATGAGGGCGGGCGGGATAACGCCCTTAGTAATAAGCCCCTAGTGTCCAGGTATGCACAAAACTCTGACGTGGCCACATGCCAAAACGCCAGCCTCCTCCTTGGTTTTACCAAGAAACCAGGGGATGTGTATCAAAAAGAGACAGTAAAAAAGGTTTACGCAGGGTCTTAATCTGAAAAGAATCCTTGGAACGGGTCCCTGCTGCACGTCTGTGTCTGTGTCTCCATTGTGCCGTATCCTGGACGGGCGTAGCACGGTGTTCATCTATAAAAGAGAGGAACTTAGTTAAAGAAAGATCGTGCCGAACATGAGTTATACTAAATAAACAAAGTATAAATTGAAGTGGGTAAAATTGAGCTTTATTGTCTCTTGTTTTATATGCGCGGAGCCCCTAGTACAGGGGTATATAGCTATTAAGCCTTTATCAATTGTATGTTTATGCCGGACTCATCTAGCCGTGTCCGTGGTCTTGATGACCTGTTTAGATGCTTTGGTTGGTGAAGCCGCTTTATTGTGGGGCTGTTAAGGCAGCCGCACTGTTTTCCGCGCGGGAGGAACACTCAATGTTTTCCCTTTAATGAGATGATGCCTCATTTACCAAGCATCTTAAGCATAAGAGATGCATAATGCGGTATTGCGTCAAAGCGAGCGAAAGCTTCGCGTCCCAGTAGTGCTTGATAGCTACTTGAGAATGGGGCGATGTGGAAAGTTAGCTGTTCGCAATGGAAGTTATCGGGGGAGCCGAACATAACTTCTAGCCGGAGAGAACCCATGCAACGGGCATCCGGGCCTGGCATTACCCCTTGAAAGGAGGTTTTGCTATGGCGAATTTTTGTTGGGTCTATCCCCATGTTGCGGATTGTGTCCTGGTATAACAAGTTTATACCACTGCTGCCGTCCATCAAGACATTTGTAAAATGGAGTCCGCTGATTATTGGATCTAATACCAAGGCATTCCAGCCTGCGTTCCGGATACTTCTAGAGTAATCCTGATGGTCGAAGGTGATCAGTTTTAACAACCATTAGCGAGACTACTTTGGGATAGGCCGTATGGCGCGTATCTCTGGTGGCGCCATTCTGTTCGGCACGTGAAGTAAGTGTACTGTTTTGACTTCTTGTGGGAAATCCTTTTGTTTTCTGGTGCTCTACTTGTGGGGTTCGTCGTCGTCCTCACTTGGTGTGTCGAGCCCCTTGTGTTCGGCGTTGAGTTTGTCGGCTTGCTTGAAAACCCAACAATCTCTGTGGGTATGGTTCGCAGGCTTCCTGAGAGTACTGTGTATTTGACATATCTTGTCCAGGATTTTGTTTAAGTTGGATAGCTCGTCCCTGTTATCCTTGAGGGGCGGCTTTCTCTGATTCTGCCGCGAGCTTTTGAATCCGATGTTGACCGCCGTGCTCTTTGGGCTGTTTCCCTTATTCCGGTGTTGGTCCTTGCTGCGTCGGGGTTTTCCGTTTCCATCCCTAACTTCGGATGTACTTGGGTCGCTGGTGCTACATCTTGCCAACCAGCTGTCCTCTCCTGCACAAAAGCGGGTCATGAGGCTTGTTAATGCGGCCATTGTTCTTGGCTTTTCTTGGCCAAGGTGTCTGGCGAGCCATTCGTCTCGAATGTTGTGCTTAAAAGCTGCTAGGGCTTCGGCGTCCGGACAGTCGACTATCTGATTCTTTTTAGTAAGAAATCTATTCTAGAATTTCCGGGCTCACTCTCCGGGCTGTTGAGTTATGTGACTGAGATCGCCTGCATACGGAGGGCGGACATAGGTCCCTTGAAAATTTGCCCGGAAAGCATCCTCAAGCTCTTCCCACCTTCCAATGGTGTTTTTGGGAAGGCTTTTGAGCCAATGCCGGGCTGGCCCTTTAAGCTTGAGGGGTAAGTATCTCATGGCGTGGAGGTCATCTCCTCTGGCCATGTGTATGTGGAGGATATAATCCTTGATCTAGACCCCAGGGTCTGTTGTTTCGTCATACGCCTCTATGTTTACGGGCTTGAATCCCGCTGGAAATTCATGGTCCAGCACCTCATCGGTGAAACATAGGGGGTGTGTGGCACCCCTGTATTTGGGTGTGCCGTGATGTTCGGATATTTGTTGTGTTGCATTTCTTACTAGAGCTTGCTTTCTTGGCCCGTATATAGATCTGGCTGGGCCATCTTTTTGATGCGGATCCTTTGGTGGATCGCGTGCCGGCTTGTGTGCGGCGCCGCTTGCCGCTCCATGCTGGCCATGCGGTCGTCCATCTGACCGGATGGCTTTCCTATTTTTTGACTGCGGGGGCTCTAAGGCCTCCTCGTCAAATTCAGGCAGTAGCTTTCGCTTTGGATAGCTTTTTGTGCGGCGACTGCCGGCATATTTGTCTACGGTGTTGCGTACTTTGCTCCATCTGATTCTGAGTGCATCTTCCGCAGTTTTGAGCTTCCGCTTCTGCTTTTTCAGGCTATGCGCAATGGCGATGAGCCTTTTGTGGAGGTTCTTCTGCTCCATGAGTTTATCCGGCGTAAGGTCGTCCGGACTGTTGTTTTTGCCGGGGACGGGGTGTTCGGTTTGTTTATCCAAGTTTCCTTGTTCGGACGGTTGCTCGAAGGCATGTTCGTCGTCCGCCGGCTTGTCCTGCTCTAAGGCCGGGTCTGTATGGCTGCTGTCTCTGTCGAGGCGGGGCTTGGAGCGGCACTTACGTCGCCGCTTTGATTGCTTTTCGAGTGAAGATCCCTCGTTGCATCCCTGTGTTCCTCGTTGTCGCTTCCTTTGGGTATACATCATGAGATGAGGTGGCTGCCAAGTGCCTTATAGGCGTTGGTTCGTTTTCATCTCCTACATCGTCGTCCATACCGTCGATGTCTTCAGAGTCGAAGTCGAGCACGTCGTTTAAATTATCGACAGTGGCTACGAAGTGGGTGGTGGGTGGGCTTTGAATTTCTTCATCATCCGCATCCCAACCTTGTTGACCATAGTCTGGCCAGGGCTCTCCTGATAAAGAGAGAAACTTTAGTGAATTCAGAATATCGCCGAAGGGTGAGTGCTGAAAGATGTCCGCGGCGGTGAACTCCATGATTGGCGCCCAATCGGGTTCGATCGGTCGGGGCGCGGAGGGCTCGGAGTCTGGAGAGGAGTCAGGCTCCTTGGAGTCACGGGCTTCGCAGAGAATAGGGCTGGTGTTCTGCTCGATCGCCGTAGAGATTGCAGCCCCCGAGGCGGTGTCTAACCACCCATCCTCGATTGGTGTGATCGGCTCCGAGCTAGGTGTCGGAGCAGACACATGTGCGGCCTCCAGGGCACTGTTTGGCGGCAGAGCTAAATCATGCGCATCGTGACAGTGCGGCACGCTCGGCTATGGCTCGAATCCGTTGAAGATCAAGTCTCCGCGGATGTCGGCCGTGTAGTTCAAACTTCCAAATCTGACCTGATGGCCAGGGGCGTAGCTTTCGATCTGCTCCAGATGACCAAGCGAATTGGCCCGCAGTGCAAAGCCGCCGAATACGAAGATCTGTCCGGGGAGAAAAGTCTCACCCTGAATCGCATCGCTGTTGATGATTGGAGAAGCCATCGGGCCTAAAAGTGACGACACAGAGGAACTCTCAATGAAAGCACCAATGTCGGTGTCAAACTCGGCGGATCTCGGGTAGGGGGTCCCGAACTGTGCGTCTAGGCCAGATGGTAACATGAGGCAAGGGACACGATATTTTACCCAGGTTCGGGCCCTCTTGATGGAGGTAAAACCCTACGTCATGCTTGATTAATATTGATGATATGGGTAGTACAAGAGTAGATCTACCATGAGATCAGAGAGGCTAAACCCTAGAAGCTAGCCTATGGTATGATTGTTGTTCGTCGTACGGACTAAAACTCTCCGGTTTATATAGACACCAGAGAGGGCTAGGGTTACATAGAGTCGGTTACAATGGTAGGAGATCTACATATCCGTATCGCCAAGCTTGCCTTCCACGCCAAGGAAAGTCCCTTCCGGACACGGGACGGAGTCTTCAATCTTGTATCTTCATAGTCGAGGAGTCCGGCCGAAGGTATAGTCCGGCCATCTGGATACCCCCTAATCCAGGACTCCCTCAATCAGAGAACTCGTTACTTTTATATCCTTAAAATATTTCTGTTCTCATTAAAGGGTGATGCTAAGATATGGTTTAATTCTCTTGATCCTGGTTGTGTGCGTAGTCCCCAGGATATGATTTATTACTTCTCTGCTAAATATGTCCCTGCTCATAAGAAACAAGCTGCTTTGAGGGATATATATAATTTTGTGCAAATTGAAGAAGAGAGTCTCCCACAAGCTTGGGGGAGGCTTCTCCAATTACTTAATGCTTTGCCTGATCATCCTCTTAATAAAAATGAAATACTTAATATCTTTTATAATGGACTAACCGAAGCCTCCAGAGATTACCTGGATAGTTGTGCTGGTTCTGTTTTCAGGGAAAGAACATCGGATGAAGCTGAAATTCTATTGAATAATATGTTGACAAATGAAAATAATTGGACACTTCCTGAGCCAGCTCCTGAGCCTATTCCTAAACCAACTCCGAAGGAAAGGGGTATTCTATTTCTCAGTCCTGAAGATATGCAAGAGGCAAAGAAATCCATGAAAGAAAAGGGTATTAAAGCTGAAGATGTTATGAATTTACCTCCTATTGAAGAAATACATGGTCTTAATTTACCGCCTGTTGAAGAAACATATGATCTTAATCCATCTCCTATTGAAGAAATACATGGTCTTGATAACCCGACACAGGTAGTAAAGGTAAATTCTCTCTATAGATATGATAAAGCTGAAATCCCATTTACTAAGTTTGCTAGCCCATGCTTAGATGAGTTTGATAAATTTATGGTTAAGCAAGAAGACTTCAATGCTTATTTTGCTAGAGAATTAAAACACAGTGCTGATATGCTTGAACACTTGGGTGATTATATGGCTAATGTCAAAGGTGAACTTAAACTTATTAGTAAACATGCTTCTATGGTTACTAATCAAGTAGAACAAGTACTTAAAGCTCAAAATGATTTGCTCAATGAATTGAATAGTAAGAATAATAATAATGCTGTTAGAGTTATGACTAGAGGTGATAGAATGACTCAGGAACCTTTGTATCCTGAAGGCCACCCTAAGAGAATTGAGTAAGATTCTCAGAGAAATAATATAGATGCACCTAGTCCTTCTAAAAGGAAGAAAAAGAAAAATGATAGGACTTTGCATGCTTCTAGTGAACCTATTACTGAAACACCTGAGAATCCAAATGATATTTCTATTTCTGATGCTGAAACACAATCTGGTAATGAACCTGAAACTAGTGATAATGTTAATGATGATTCTCAACCTAGTAATGATAGTGATATGGAAATTGAACCCGATGTTGATCTTGATAACCCACAATCAAAGAATCAATGTTATGATAAGAAAGACTTTGTTGCTAGGAAACACGGTAAGGAAATAGAGCCTTGGGTTCAGAAACCCATGCCTTTTCCTCCCAAACCATCCAAGAAAAAGGATGATGAGGATTTTGAGTGCTTTGCTGAAATGATTAGACCTATCTTTTTGCGTATGCGATTAACTGATATGCTTAAAATGAATCATTATGCTAAGTACATGAAAGAAATTGTTACTAATAAAAGAAAGATACCGGAAGCTGAAATTTCCACCATGCTTGCTAATTATACTTTTAAGGGTGGAATACCAAAGAAACTTGGAGATCCAAGAGTACCCACTATACCATGCTCCATTAAAATAAACTATGTTAAAACTGCTTCATGTGATCTTGGAGCCGGTGTTAGTGTTATGCCTCTCTCTTTATATCGTAGACTTGATTTGAATAAGTTGACACCTATTGAAATATCTTTGCAAATGGCTGATAAATCAACTGCTGTACCTGTCGGTATTTGTGAGGATGTGCCTGTTGTAGTTGCAAACATTACTATTTTAACGGACTTTGTTATTCTTGATATTCCCGAGGACGATAGTATGTCTATTATTCTTGGAAGACCCTTTTTGAATACTGCAGGGGCTGTTATTGATTGCACTAAAGGCAATGTCACTTTTCATGTTAATGGTAATGAGCATACGGTACACTTTTCGAGGAAACAACCTCAAGTTCATAGTATCCACTCTATTGGAAAAATTTCATCGATTATATTTGGAGGTTTTGAATTTCCTTTTCCTACTGTCAAGAAGAAATATGATATTCTTATTGTTGGGGATGTGCATATCCCCGTTGAGGTAACATAGTGTTATTCAAAATTTCTCCCGTTCCATGTTATTTGGAATGAGTTCGTTAACAAGACTTGGTCAACCTTGTTAGTGGATTCCTTTTGATGAGCATGAGATGGATGAAACTAGAAGGCACAACTCTTAGTACCCTCCTTTTACTTTCTGTTATTTATATTAAATAAAATAAAAATAAGTATTTCCCATCTGTTATTCGATTATCCGTGCAATATAAACATACCCCGAAAATAAAAGTTCTCCAAATGCCCTGAAATTTAAATATGATTTTTTTCTAGAATAATTGAGAATATTTGGCATTGAGAACACAGTAGAGGGGCCATCCACCTGGCCACAAGGGTGGAGGGCGCGCCCTACCCCCTGGGCGCGCCCCCTGCCTCGTGGGCCCATGGTGGCCCTCCTCTAGTTATTCCTGCACCCACACACTTCTTCTTGCTCCCACAAACACGAATATCCAGCTCAAGCATGAGTTCTAGCCCATTTTACTGCGATTTCCGATCTCCTTGCTCAAAGCACCTCTCACAAAACTGCTTGGGGAGATTGTTCCTTGGTATGTGACTCCTCCATTGGTCCAATTAGTTTTTGTTCTAGTGCTTTATTCATTGCAAATTTATGCTGCCTAGGTGACCATGTTCTTGAGCTTGCATGTCAAATTTATATGGTCAAAAGTAGTTTTGATGCATGATATAGGCTCTAGGCACTTGTGGGAGTTGTTGCTATCAATATTATTGAGTTTGGTTCACTTTTATTTGAAGTTACTAAAAATTTCAGAAATTTTCCAGAGGAAGAAATATGTTTAGGAAAATGTACCAAGGTGGATCTTCAAGGAAACAAGAGCCCAGGCTTGCAATGCGTGATGCTGATGATGGGCCACCAAGGGACGCTCCTGTGCGGCCCTGTGAATGGCCTTCAGAGGACTTCATGGATTGAGCGGGGATTAAGGAAGAATTTAACGCATATTTGCGTAACGCTGATCTTGTGAGCTTCGAGGAAGAAAAATGCCGTCAGTACCACTATCTCACTAGTTCCTTTGTGAGGAGGTTTGAATTTTCATCTTCACGTAATTCTCAAACTGTCCTGTTTGATCTTTATGAGAATTCTTACACTATGGGCTTAGAGGATTTTACCACTGCTTGCAAACTTCCACAATGGTGTAGTATCAGGGAACCTCGCAAATCTAAATTTAGAGATTTTCTTGCTAGTATAACTGTGGGGGAATCTAGAGATATAACACAAGCTACCATAGGGAGCATTCACTTTCCTGCTATACATTATTTCGCTCTCTTCATAGGTAGATGCATTAATGGTAAAGATGAGGCATGTCACATGTGTGTCCCTGACCTCAGTATTCTTAGGAGTGTTGTGTTAGGAGATAAATCTTATAATTTGGGAGCCATTGTTGCACGTAGGTTACATGTTAATAGATTTAATGGAGATTTCTTTGGTGGAATTTATGCAACCCGCTTAGCTGATTTTCTTGGTGTAACTATACGTAATGATGATATTGAATTACCTCCGGCTTACCTAGACTTTGACGCTATGGTTCACCACCAGTTTGTCGAGAGGAATGAATCACCTCTCCAGTATTGCTTAATCTTTGACGGATGTCGTGCTGTCCGTATTACTCTCCCTGCTCCTGCCTTCTTTGATTATCAGGCAAAAGGAAGATATTTTATTACCAGAGAGGAGGTAGATGAGTACGAGAGGAGGGCGGAGGCAGTTCGCCGCCATGCTGCAGCTCAGGAGGCAATAGCCGCTGCATCGCAGTACGACCCCAACTATTACTATGGATATCCGCCAGGCCAACCGTGGCCATAGACCAACTTAGGCCAAAAGCCTAAGCTTGGGGGAGTACGTATTTTTCACCGACATTACATTCATGTTCACACACTCATTGCTACATGTCGGTGCTCATACTTTTTCATTGTATCATCCATGATCAGTTTATTTTCCTTTTTATGCTTTCTTCTTGTGTGTTTAATAAACCTTAAGAAAAACCCCCAAAAAATTAGTTGTAGCTTTTAGCTAGTTTTAAATTCCATGCTTGTAGTAATAACTAAAAAGAAAAACCCAAAAATATTTCTTGTTCTTCTTTTGCTTGTTGCGAGCTTTCCCGTGTAAATAGTTTTATTTCTTTTCTTTTCTTTGGGGGTCGATAGGAGAAGACCATAATTAAATTGTTGAAGTGGCTCTTATATGCATTATTGTTGATCTGACAAAACAGCCCATATTGCCTTGTCTTCTCCTGTTTATGGAATGCTTGCAGATTCCAGCTTACTCCAATGCACGTGCACTATTATTATTATCCACATCGTTCGGTCGTGCAAGTGAAAGGCAATTATGACGATATATGATGGACTGGCTGAGATGAGAAAAGATGGTATGAACTCGACCTCTCTTTTTTTTGTAAATATGATTAGTTCATCATTCTGGATTCAGCCTATTATGAATAAACATGTTTGCAATGACAACTAGATATCATAGTTTCTTGTGCCATGCTTGATTAGCTAGGAGCTTATAATGGTTTACCTTGTGTGCCAACATGCTATTAAAATGGTTGTGATGTGGTATGATAGGGTGGTATCCTCCTCTGAATGATTTAAGTGACTTGACTTGGCACATGTTCACGCATGTAGTTGAAACAAAATCAACATAGCCTCTACGATATTTATGTTCATGGTGCATTATATCCTAGTCATGCTTGCATTTGGTGTTGATTAATTTTAATGCATGTTCATGACTGTTGTCGCTCTCTAGCTGGTCGCTTCCCAGTCTTCTTCTAGCCTTCACCTGTACTAAGCGGGAATACTACTTGTGCATCCAACTCCATAAACCCCAAAGTTATTCCATATGAGTCCACCATACCTACCTATATACGGTATCTACCTGCCGTTCCAAGTAAATTTGTATGTGCCAAACTCTAAACCTTCAAATAAATATCCTGTTTTGTATGCTTGAATAGCTCATGTATCAACTAGGGCTATCCGTATCTTCCATGTTAGGCGGGTTATTCTCAAGAGGAGTGGACTCCGCTCCTCACTCACGAGAAAATGGCTGGTCACCGGAATGCCCAATCCCATGCTTTATGAAAATCAAATCAAAATAATTGCAAACAAAACTCCCCCTGGGACTCTTGTTAGTTGGAGGCACTCGTTGTTTCGAGCAAGCCATGGATTGATGCTTGTTGGTGGAAGGGGGAGTATGAACTTTACCATTCTGTTTGGGAACCGCCTATAATGTGTGTAGCATGGAAGATATCGCCATCTCTTGGTTGTTATGTTGACAATGAAAGTATACCACTCAAAATATTATTCACCTCTATATCAAAACCGAGCTCTGGCACCTCTACAAATCCCTGCTTCCCTCTGCGAAGGGCCTATCTATTTACTTTTATGTTGAGTCATCATCCTCTTATTAAAAAGCACTAGTTGGAGAGCACCACTGTCATTTGCATTCATTACTGTTAGTTTACATTGAGTGTGACTTGACTGGATCTCTTTTACCATGAATTACAATGTCTAGTCAGTCCTAGATCTTTAAAGGTGCTCTGCATTTATGTTTTGCGGTCTCAGAAAGGGCTAGCGAGATACCATCTTGTTATATCATATTATGATTGTTTTGAGAAAGTGTTGTCATCCGAGATTTATTATTATTGCTCGCTAGTTGATTATGCCATTGATATGAGTAAACATGAGACCTATGCGTTATTGTGAATATGGTTAGTTTATAATCTTTGCTAAAAACTTGAATGCTGGCTTTACATATTTACAACAACAAGAGCAAACATAGTTTGTAAAAGTTTTTCTTCATCACTTTCAGTTTGTCAACTAAATTGCTTGAGGACAAGCAAAGGTTTAAGCTTGGGGGAGTTGATATGTCTCCGTCGTATCTGCTTTTCCAAACACTTTTGCCCTTGTTTTGGACTCTAACTTGCATGATTTGAATGGAACTAACCCGGACTGACGCTGTTTTCAGCAGAATTGCCATGGTGTTATTTATGTGCAGAAACAAAAGTTCTCGGAATAACCTAAAACTTCATGGAACGTCTATTTGAGAATAATAAAAAATCCTTGAAAAAGATGAAGACCAGGGGGGCCCACACCCTAGCCACAAGGGTGGGGGCGCGCCTTCCCCCCTAGGGCGCGCCCCCCTACCTCATGGGCCCCCTGGAGCTCCTCCGACCTCGACTCCAACTCTATATATTTGGTTTTAGAGAGAAAAAAATCAGAGAGAAGGATTCATCACGTTTTACGATACGGAGCCGTCGCCAAGCCCTAAAACCTCTCGGGAGGGCTGATCTGGAGTCCGTTCGAGGCTCCGGAGAGGGGAATCCGTCGCCATCATCATCATCAACCTTCCTCCATCACCAATTTCATTATGCTCACCGCCGTGCGTGAGTAATTCCATCGTAGGCTTGCTGGACGGTGATGGGTTGGATGAGATTTATCATGTAATCGAGTTAGTTTTGTTAGGATTTGATCCCTAGTATCCACTATGTTCTGAGATTGATGTTGCTATGACTTTGCTATGCTTAATGCTTGTCACTAGGGCCCGAGTGCCATGATTTCAGATATATGAGAGTTCTTGATCCTATCTTGCAAGTCTATAGTCACCTATTATGTGTTATGATCCGTTAACCCCGAAGTGACAATAATCGGGATACTTACCGGTGATGACCGTAGTTTGAGGAGTTCATGTATTCACTATGTGTTAATGCTTTGGTCCGGTACTCTATTAAAAGGAGGCCTTAATATCCCTTAGTTTCCGTTAGCACCCCGCTGCCACGGGAGGGTAGGACAAAAGATGCCATGGAAGTTCTTTTCCATAAGCACGCATGACTATATTCGGAATACATGCCTACATTACATTGATGAATTGGAGGTAGTTCTGTGTCACCCTAGGTTATGACTGTTACATGATGAACCGCATCGGGCATAATTCTCTATCATCGATCCATTGCCTACGAGCTTTCCATATATTGTTCTTCGCTTATTTACTTTCCCGTTGCTATTGCCATCATCACTACAAAATACCAAAAACATTACTTTTGCTATCATTACCTTTTGCTACCGTTACCACTACTATCATATTACTTTGCTACTAAATACCTAGCTGCAGATACTAAGTTTCCAGGTGTGGTTGAATTGACAACTCAACTGCTAATACATGAGAATATTCTTTGGCTCCCCTTGTGTCGAATCAATAAATTTTTGTTGAATACTCTACCCTCAAAAATTGTTGTGATCCCCTATACTTGTGGGTTATCAACCACCCTCGGATTTGTGCCTTCAAAGTTGTTGATTTTTACGGCACCAGAATGATAGACGTCCTCGATAACATAAGGACCTTCCCATTTAGAGAGAAGTTTTCCTGCAAAAAATCTTAAATGAGAGTTGTATAGCAATACATAATCACCTACATTAAACTCACGCTTTTGTATCCTTTTGTCATGCCATCTTTTAACTTTTTCCTTAAACAGTTTGGCATTCTCATAGGCTTGGGTTCTCCATTCATCAAGTGAGCTAAAGTCAAATAACCTCTTCTCACCGGCAAGTTTGAAATCATAATTGAGCTCTTTAATAGCCCAATATGCCTTATGTTCTAGTTCGAGAGGTAAGTGGCATGCTTTACCATAAACCATTTTATACAGAGACATGCCCATAGGATTTTTATATGCAGTTATATAAGCCCATAATGCATCATCAAATTCTTTGACCAATTCTTTCAAGATCTATTAACAGTCTTTTGCAAAATTAATTTGAGCTCTCTATTACTCAATTCTACTTGACCACTAGACTGTGGGTGATATGGAGATGCAATTCTATGATTAACGTCATACTTAGCAAGCATTTTACAAAAAGCACCATGAAAAAAATGTGAACCACCATCAGTCATAAATATCTAGGGACTCCAAACCTCGGAAAAATAACTTCTTTAAGCATCTTAATAGAGGTGTTATGATCAGCACTACTAGTTGGAATAGCTTCTACACACTTAGTAACGTAATCAACAGCAACTAAAATATGTGTATATCCATTAGAGGAAGGAAAAGGTCACATATAATCAAAGCCCCAAACATCAAATGGTTCAATAACAAGTGAATAATTCATAGGCATTTCTTGATGTCTACTAATATTACCAATTCTTTGACATTCCTCACAAGATAAGACAAACTTACGAGCATCCTTGAAGAGAGTAGGCCAATAAAAACCGGATTGCACTACCTTATGATCAGTTATGTCTCCAGCATGGTGTCCTCCATAAGCTTCGGAGTGACACTTGCGTAGGGTCTGTTCCTGTTCATGCTCAAGTACACAACGTCTAATAACAGCATCTACTCCTTCTTTATAAAGATGTGGGTCATCCTAGAAGTAATGCCTTAAATCATAGAAGAACTTTTTCTTTTGCTGGTATGTGAAACTAGGTGGTATAAACTTAGCAACAATGTAATTAGCATAATCAGCATACCATGGAGCAGTACGAGAAGCATTTATGACATTTAATTGTTCATCAGGAAAACTATCATCAATAGGTAGTAGGTCATCAAGAACATTTTCTAACCTAGACAAGTTATCTGCAACGGGGTTCTCAGCTCCCTTTCTATCAATAATATGCAAATCAAATTCTTGTAGCAAGAGAACCCATCTAATAAGTCTAGGTTTAGCATCTTTCTTTTCCATAAGGTATTTAATAGCAGCATGATCGGTGTGAATAGTTACTTTAGAATCAACAATATAAGGTCTGAACTTATCACAAGCAAAACCAACTGCTAAAAATTCTTTTTCAATGGTAGCATAATTTCTTTGGGCATTGTCTAGAGTTTTACTAGCATATTGAATAACATTTAATTTCTTATCAACTCTTTGCCCTAAAACAGTACCTACATCATGATCACTAGCATAACACATAATTTCAAAGGGTAAATTCCAATCAGGTGGTTGAACAATAAGTGCAGAAATCAATGCTTTCTTAAGTATTTCAAATGCTTCTACGCAATCATCATCAAAGACAAAAGGAATATCTTTTTGTAATAGATTAGTCAGAGGCCGAGAAATTTTTGAGAAGTCCTTAATGCACCTCCTATAAACACCGGCATGACCAAGGAAACTTCTTATACCTTTGATGTCCTTTGGACACGACATCTTTTCAATAGCATCAACTTTAGCTTTATCCACTTCAATACCTCGTTCAGAAATTTTATGCCCTAAGACAATTCCTTCATTAAACATAAAGTGGCATTTCTCCCAATTCAAGACAAGATTAGTTTCTTCACATCTCTGCAAAACTCGATCAAGGTTGCTCAAGCAATCATCAAAAGAGGATCCATAAATGGAGAAATCATCCATGCATACCTCGCAAATCTTTTCACGGAAGTCAGAGAATATAGCCATCATGCATCTTTGAAAGTGAGCAGATGCATTACATAAACCAAAAGGCATACATCTATAAGCAAAAGTACTGAAAGGGCAAGTAAAAGTGGTCTTTTCTTGATCCTCAGCTGACACGGGTATTTGAGAGAAACCAGAGTAACCATATAGAAAGCAAAAATGTGTATGTTTGGATAACCTTTCTAGCATTTGATCAATAAAAGGCAAGGGGTAATGATCTTTTTTATTAGCCTTATTTTACTTGCGGAAACCAATTACCATCCTATAACCTGTAATAATTCTTTGCGGAATCAATTCATCTTTATCATTAGGAACGCCAGTGATACCTCCCTTCTTAGGGACACAATGGGCAGGACTTACCCACTGACTATCAGCAACGGGATAAATTATACCTGCCTCAAGGAGCTTTAGTATTTCCTTTCTTACCACTTCTTTCATCTTAGGATTTAGCCGTCGTTGGTGATCAATAACTGGTTTGGCATCTTTCTCCAAATTTATTTTATGTTGACATAGAGTGGGACTAATGCCCTTAAGATCATCAAGAGTATATCCAATAGCAGCATGGTGCTTCTTCAGAGTTTTCAATAATTTTTCTTCCTCCTTCTCTGAAAGGTTAGCACTAATAATAACATGATATATCTTCTTTTCATCAAGATAACAATATTTAAGAGTACCAGGCAATGGTTTAAGCTCAAACATGGGATCACCCTTGGGTGGAGGAGGATCCCCTAGGATTTCAACAGGCAAGTTGTGTTTCAGAATAGGTCCTTGTTTAAAGAATACTTCATCTATTTCCCTTCTTTCATTGATAAACATATCATTCTCATGGTCTAGCAAATATTGTTCTAAAGGATCATTAGGAGGCACATCAATAGAAGCAAGACCAATAATTTCATCTTTACTTGGCAATTCTTCATCACGTGGTTGTCTACGAAATTTAGAAAAAGTAAACTCATGAGACATATCATCCAAACTAATAGTAACAACATCCTTCTTGCAATGTATCTTAGCATTAATAGTATTCAAGAAGGGTCTACCAAATATAATGGGACAAAAGCTATCTTGAGGGGAACCAAGAACAAGGAAATCAGCAGGATATTTAGCCTTCCCACACAAGACTTCAACATCTTTAACAATCCCAATTGGTGAAATAGTATCTCTATTAGCAAGCTTAATGGTAACATCGATTTCTTCTATCTCAGCAGGTGCAATATCATGCATAATTTCTTTATATAATGAATGAGGTATTGCACTAGCACTAGCACCCATAACACATAAGCCATGATAACAATGATCTCCTATTTTAACAGAAATAACAGGCATGCCTACGACAAGTCTATGTTTATTTTTAGTATCAGGTCTAGCAATTCTAGGAGCTTCATCACAGAAGTAAATAACATACCCATCAATATTATCTGCCAAGAGATCTTTAACCATAGCAATATTAGGTTCTACTTTAATTTGCTGAGGGGGTTTATGTGTCTTAATATTACTCTTGTTGACTACAGTTGAAGCTTTAGCATGATCCTTAATTCTAACAGGGAAATGTGGTTTCTCAACAAAAGTAGTAGCACTACAAAAAAAGACACATCCGTGACATTTTGGGCGAACAATTTTTTTTCTTTCATACATATGACACTTCTATGACGATAATTGTGACAAAACCAGGTATCATCATAGATGTGGTGGGCTCCTACTTCTATGACAAAAAATCATTACAGAAATGGGCTTTTCATCCTGGGCGGGCCGGAGACGCAGCCGCATGACATTCTTTGGGTCGTCCATGATGGAAAAAACCATGGTAGAAGCGAGGACGAGGAAAATTTCGGGGAGTTCCCCATTACGGTGGGAGGTCGGGGGCCGAGCGATGCTCGTTTCTCTCGTACACGTACGCGCGCGTGTGTGTGAGGCGTTGGCTCTAACTGAACCCAAGCGAGGCGTTGGGCTCTAACTGAACCCGAGTGATTGCACTGCAGGCTGCGCGTTACTGAAGCCGAGCGATCGATCGATGGCTGTTAACTGAACCCGATCGAGCGATTCCTTCGCTACTGCTGCTAACTAAAGCCGATCGATGCTGCCTCTGGATGAACAGTTCCCGGTGGGGGTGGATGAACAGGACCCCGTGGTGTTGCCTCTGGATGAACAGGACCCCGATCGATCGAGCCGGTTGGGGCTGGATGAACAGGACCCCGTGGAGGACTAGATGAAAAGGACCACCCCGTGGATGGCAGGATGAACAGTAGACGATGGAGGGCAGGATGAATAGTAGCCCGTGGAGGGGTGGTTGAACAGGAGCCCGTGGAGAGGGCTGGTTGAATAGTAGCCGGTGGAGTAGCACACGGTGGAGGCTGGATGAACAGGAGCCCATGGATGAACAGTCGCAGGTGGAGGCTGGAGGAGGTCGACGGTGCATGAACAATAGCTCGTGGAGGCTGGAGGGGGTCGACGGTGGAGATGAACAGTATCCCGTGGAGTCCCGTTTTGCGGTATGCCACACCCCTCCCGATGAACAGGACCCTCGTTTCGACCGTAGCGCTCCAACTCAAATCCATTTCGTCCATTTCGCGGTATGCCACACCCCTCTCGATGAACAAGACCCCCGTTTCAACCGTAGGAGGTCCGTTTCCTCCGTTTTGCGGTACGCCAGACCCCTCCTGATCAACAGGACCCCGTTCTGAACATAGGAGGTCCATTTCCTCTGTTGTGCGGTACGCCAGGCCTCGTTTCCATCGCCTGTTCCTTCCAAGCCCTCCCGATGAACACGACCACGCATTCCGTTCCGACCCAACCGGTTGGCTCCCACGCGTTCCGTTGCCTCCCCATGAACACGACGCATTCTGTTGCCTCCCCATGAACACGATGCATTCCGTTGCCTCCCCATGAACACGACGACGACGCTGTTTCTCCGTTCCGACCCAGCCATGTACACGAGCCCTGGCCATACGTATGCGCGAGTAGGCGTTCGAGACCCCGCCCGTATGTACACATATGTGGCCATATTTTCTTTTTTGCACCCTGGCCGTTGTACCTATGTGTACATGCTACGTGCGCGCCTCTACTACGACACGTGTGCGCCTCTACTACGACACGTGCGCGCCTCTACATCGACCAGTATGTACGTACACGTACGCGACCAGAATAACAACGCTACGTACGCTTCGACCAGGTGGGTCCCGACTGTCAGGCACTTCCTTGCCTGCGAAGATGTAGCTGGTGGGTCCCAGCAGTCAGGGGGTGAATCGTTTTTTTGCTCGGACGCACTTCCTTGTGTGCGAAGATGTAGATGGTGGGTCCCAGCAGTCAGGGGGAAACGTTTTTTTGGTGAAATATAGTGGCCCGTCCGGTGGGTCCCAGCTGTCAGGTGGAGGAATCATTATTTTCCGTGTAATAAGGAGGCACTTCCTTGCTGCGGCCGTGGACCCAGCTGTTAGCCTCTCCACGTACAGTCCACGTCCGATGGAAGTCATTCCTTGACCACGTTGACCACGTCGTGCCTAGAGCACCAGGGTGGTGGACAACGGCGAGGCCTAGGAAGGGGACGACACAGAGGCAGGGAAGACTCGGCAGTTGTTTCTCACGCGGAGGGGAGTACGACTGTACGAGGGTTTACTGGTTCGTCTGCCGTTGCCGGAGAATAACAGCAGGTGTGGGTGAGTAGAGGGATGGCTAGGCCAGTGATGGGAGTACGGTCAGGCGGTGAGGCCTGCACGGCAGCACAGCCGGCCGCGGGGAGGAGGGAGCAGGTAGTCCCGCCGGCACTTGTTTGAGCGGCTGGAGCAGGAAGAGCAAAGATTGAAGAAGCACGACAGCCGTTGGATGGACATCCAACAGTCAGTGCTTGTGCGTCAACCTTTTTTTAGGAAAGCCTCAAATATGTGGAAAATAGCATACAGCCCATCTGCCATTATTTCTAATAATTTACAGCCCATTTGCTAATTCTTAAGGTTTTTTTGGAGCCCATATTCTTTTTGTTAGCATTACAGCCCATATTGTGGCAACAGTTAAAAAATTATACGAAATTTTGCATATTTCGGTGCGGTCCAAACTATTTTTAATCCCGAAATTTCGACTCACATTCAAACTGATTTTAAAAATATATGTATATCAATATAAAATCCAACAAATTCTCCATGCATACAAATTAATGTAATTTAAAATCTTGAAATGAAAAAAATATATATTTGAAACTAATTGCCGGATTGATGTGTTTTAAAAATGTACAACCCATTTCTCATTACTGATGGGCCATTTTCTCGGCCAGCCGAATGAAAGCTCTCCTCGTCTTGAAAGATTTGCAGCCCAACATGCCTGACAAAGCGACTTACTTGGCAAATCACAAGAAAAACTAGGCTGTGGCCGTGGACCCAGCTGTCAGCCTCTCCATGTACAGTACTCTTCCGATGGAAGTCATTCCTTGACCACGTTGACCACGCCGCACGGAGAGCACCATGGCGGTGGACGACGGTGATGCCTAGGAAGGGGGCGACACGACAGTGGAAGCCCGCCCGGAGAGGACTACGAGGGTTCACTGGTTCGGCTGCGGTGTGAGGCTGCCGTCGCCGCAGGGCCTGGCCAGCGGTGGGAATAGTAGGGGGCGGTGAGGCCTCTGCGACAGCACAGCCGGCCATGGGAGGCAGGAGCATGCGGCACGACCGGCGCTGCTTTGGGCGGCTGGAGCAAGAAGACCAGAGGTTGAAGAAGCACTACGACCGTTGGATGGACATCGTACGGTCACTGGAGCTCGAATCGTTCATATTGACTAAGTTGACAAAGCCCTTCGTCCCCGTCAACTTAGTAGGCCCACAAGTCAGCCTCCCAGCAAGGTGGGTCCCAGCTAGCCGGGGGAGTATTCATTTTTTGTGCGTAATAAGGAGGCACTTCCGGTGGGTCCGAGCTGACAGCGGGGGCAACATTTTTTTCGCGAAATACGGTGGCCCGTCCAGTGGGTCCCAGCAGTCAGGGGGAAACAATTTTTTTTCGCAAAATACTGGTGGCCCGTCCGGTGGGTCCCTACTGTCAGGTGGAGGAATCTTTATTTTCCGCGTAATAAGGAGGCACTTGCTTGCTGCCGCCGTGGACCCAGCTGTCAGCCTCTCCACGTACATTCCACGTCTAATGGAAGTCATTCCTTCCATGTTGACCACGCCGCGCCGAGAGCACCAGGGCAGTGGACGACAGCGAGGCCTAGGAAGGGGACGACGCGGAGCCGGTGAAGACGCGGAAGTGGATGCCCATGCGGAGAGGAGTATGAGGGTTCACTCGTTTGGCTGCGGTGTGAGGCTGCCGTCGCCGCAGGGCCTGGCCAGCGGTGGGAATAGTAGGGGCGGTGAGGCCTCCACGGCAGCACAGCCGGCCATGGGAGGCAGGAGCAGGCGGCACGACTGGCGCTGCTTTGGGCGGCTGGAGCAAGAAGACCAGAGGTTGAAGAAGCACTACGGCCGTTGGATGGACCTCGAACGGTCACTGCAGCTAGAATCATTTATATTGACTAAGTTGACAAAGCCCTTGGTACGTCAACTTAGTAGGCCCACAGGTCAGCTTCCGAAACGGTGCACCCCAGATGTCAGGGAGAGGAATCATTTTTTGGGCGGGTGAAGCTAGAATATCCGAGATTGAAGAAGAAGCATGGCATCCATTGGATGGACATCCAACGGCCACTGCTGCTAGAACCGTGTGTTGACTATAAGTTGACAAAGCCTTGCATACGCAGCAACTCTATTTTTTTAGGGGACGCGTCAACTTAGTAAGGCCAGATGTATGTGGCAGAGAATTTATAGCCCATTTGAGATTTGTAAGAATGTGTAGCCCATTTTTGAATTCTAATGGAATTTACTACATCCCATTTATAGTTTGTTAAAAGTACAGCCCATTTCAACCAACCGTTCAAAACAGAATTCGATAAAATTCCCACATTTTGATGGGATCCGAAATATTTTTATCCCGAAATTTCTAGTCAGATTAAACACAATTTCAATATAAATATATATTACGTAAAAATCCAATGAAACATTGTGCTCGCAACAATTAATGAAATTAAAATTTTCAATATCCAAAAATAATATTTTATAAAGTAATCACATGTTTGGTGCATTTTTTATAGTTACTGCCCAGTTTTTATAATTACATCCCATTTATTATTTCTTAAAGCCCATTTTCTTGTTAAGCCTAATGCATCCCTCCTAGGAAAGATTTGCAGCCCAGTGGGGCAGAGAATAACAACTTGACCTTGCTTGGGTATTCCTAAAAAAAGTATAGCTGGGCTAGCCATTTTCAGCTTGAAAAAAAATAATATCTGGCTGGATATCTGGCCTGGGCTAGACGGGCCACAGCCCGCCCAGTTAATACCTGCAGCGATGTTTTCGTTGTTGTTCAGAGGAGAAAATTGAATATATGGGCTAAACATCGAAAAACTCTACAGTGCTCACATGTCAAAAACACAAATACTGCTTGAGCTGCTTGGTCCCAGCTGTCGGCCGCTTCTTGTGAAATTCTCTTGTTTATTGACTAGTACTACATAGGTTGACAATGGTGTGGGACCGTGATGTCAGGAAACCAGGGGAAGCAAAATAAATAACTCCAGCGAGCACTTCCACATCTGCCTCGTTGTCTCCCATGGAAACCCCTTTCCTCCCTTTTTTTTGCTCGGGCAAGGACCAATGCATGCAGCACGTCCATGTGGTTATTAGGCAAGAAATAAAAGCGCTTTGCATGCTATGAATTACAATGGCCTGCATGGGTAGCTAATAAGGCATCCTCTTAACTGATGTGATTAAATGTTGTGTTTAGAAGAGAGAAATATTCTTCTTCTCCACCAATCTGCTTGCACCTAGGTCGTGATGCACCTTCTAATACGACTTATTCACCTAGACGGAGGGAGTATAGTTTTATACATATATATATATAATAAGGAGGCACTTGCGTACGTGAGGCTATGGACCTGGTGGGTCCCCATTATCATCCTCTCCAAGTAAAGTCATCTCCTCGCCCGCGCACACTTTCCGCCCGAAACAGTCAGCGCCACCCGCCCCACTTCCCGGTGCAGGCGATTGTTCCGCCTTCAAACGACACAAGTGTCGTCCGTCCATCCATCTGCCGCCCACATTAATGATACGCGGTTGCCGAGGCAGCTACTCCAGCGCCACATGTCCGTCCCTCCGCCCGCCCACCATTGCTATATAAACTGCTGCGCCGGCCATAGCCACAGTCATCCGCATCCGTTCCCTTTCTCCTGTCCACACCACTACTGCCCACCATGGCTTCCTCGCACTCCAGCGCTCTTCGGGACGGGCGGACGGCGGACCACAAGGAGATGGCAGCCATTGCTGCCGACCGGCTGGCCGGCAGGCAGCTGGAGGACGACAACGTCCCAATGGAGAACATGGTAGTCGACGATCCGGCGCCAACCCCATCCTCCGGCCATCCTCACCGGTGCATTGCAGCATGACCATCGGCGAGGCCCGTGCCCAATATATGGACAGTGTCGGTGTCAAAACCGGCGGATCTCGGGTAGGGGGTCCCGAACTGTGCGTCTAGGCCGGATGGTAACAGGAGGCAAGGGACACGAAGTTTTACCCAGGTTCGGGCCCTCTTGATGGAGGTAAAACCCTACGTCCTGCTTGATTAATATTGATGATATGGGTAGTACAAGAGTAGATCTACCACGAGATCGGAGAGGCTAAACCCTAGAAGCTATCCTATGGTATGATTGTTGTGTCCTACGGACTAAAACCCTCCGGTTTATATAGACACCGGAGAGGGTTAGGGTTACATAGAGTCGGTTACAATGGTAGGAGATCTACATATCTGTATCGCCAACCTTGCCTTCCACGCCAAGGAAAGTCCCTTCCGGACACGGGACGAAGTCTTCAATCTTGTATCTTCATAGTCCAGGAGTCCGGCTGAAGGTATAGTCCGGCTATCCGAACACCCCCTAATCCAGGACTCCCTCAGTAGCCCCCAAACCAGGCTTCAATGACGATGAGTCCGGCACGCAGATTGTCTTCGGCATTGCAAGGCGGGTTCTCCCCCAAATTCCGTGTACCTGTTGAATAAAGTCCGGTTTCTTGTAAATGTTGCGCTCCTTGGCTTCTATGCCAAATAATGGCCGTCTCCCATGTGTCAAACGAATATGAAAAGTCTGAGTGTTTTTACATCCACACCCCTAGCCGCGTAAATGAGCCGCCCATTTAAGGGGACGAGGATTTAGATCCAAACCACACCTTCTCCCCTTCGCGAGTGTTCATCAGAGCGCATCCGACAAAGGTCCATTCGACCATGGCCAGCCGTCGCAACTCCTCATTTCGCCCTTCCAGCTCTCAGCCTGGATATTGGGAGAGATGCTCCATCCCGCATAGCGAGCTAGTGACACTCCAGACCAAGGGATTTCTCCCCCCGGCCTATATGGTCCCGGTTCGAGCCGGTCTTTCCATCTATAACGGCGGAGAGCAAGCGGAGAGTGCCCCTAATCCCTCCAAAGGAGAGCGGGTATGCCTTGTCCCTTATTTAATAAGAGGGCTTGGATTTCCAATCCATCCATTTCTCCGGGGGCTCCTGGAGTTCTATGGCCTCCAGCTACACAATCTTACGCCTGCCTCCGTATTGCATATCGCGGGCTTCGTAGCCCTCTGCGAGCTGTTTTTGGGTGTTGAGGCTCATTTCGGGCTATGGAAAGAGCTATTCTGCCTTGTGCCCCGTTCTCAGAAGGGGTCAATATATCAAGGTGGCAGAGCCGAAGTGTGGCGCATCGCCGGGACCGGATATCTATCCGGAACCCCAAAGAAGGCGTCCGAGGACTAGCCTTCAGAATGGTTTTACATAGAGGACGTCCCGCTGCCGGATCCTGTCCGGATCGGCCTCCCTGAGTTTGACAGTGCTCCACTAAAGAAGCGCCTAAGTTGGCGTCCACGGAGCCCTCAGAGGGAAAGTGACAAGGAAGTTCTTCACCTGATGGGCCGGATAAGATTGTTACCTCATTCCGGACTGACCATGATCGGGGCCATGGCCGCATGCATCATGCGAGGGGTGCAGCCGCTACAGTATAGAGGCCACCCCATGTGGGACTTCAACGGGGAGGACGACGCCACCCGCTACAACCGTAAGGGGCCGGATTCGGTTGCGGCTCTAACAAAGACCTTGTCCGCTTTGTACAAGGGAGAAGAGGAGGAATTTCCCTGCGTCGACCCACAGGGTGGATTTTCTATGTACAATCCCCCAAGCTGGGTAAGCGGTCACATTTACTTGCCCATCTGTTTTATATTCCCATCGTTAAATATTCAGTCTAACGACTTCAACGCAGGAACTGCGCCAGGCTGTTAAAGAAATAAACAGCCCTCCTCCACAACCCGAGGACCCAGGACGGTCCCTCGACCTGGCCTCTCAAGAGGATCTGGACTTATCTGTGGAGCTGATTGATGGAGTGTTCCATCAATTGAGCAAGGACAACGCCTTGGTGGCCATTATGGCCGATTACCCAGGGCTAATCCCGGCCTCCCAGGTAACTGTGATTGAAGTCCCAGTACCCCGAATAGGGGTCCGCCCTCTTGTGTTTTCAATTTCCTGATTACAACCGAGCTTTGCAGGGGAGGTTGTTGAGACGAGAGGCCGAACCTGCAGCGACAAGCCAACAAGGGTCCGCAGGGCCCCATGGGCAGAAAAAAGGTGCAGTCCGGACCGAGGCGTCAGCGCAAAGGTATGGCATGCCCCCTTACCCCAGGTGTTATACCTTCAAGGCATATTAACACTCGTGCTCTCTTCAGGACAAAGAGACCTTGCCGGACTATATCCGGAGAGGCTGCCAATCGCGCCTCCACCAGCCAGGCTCCAAAGCCTGGTCCGGAGGCAGAGGCGAACACAAGGCGCGCACCGGACGCTCCTCCGATGGAGGATGTGGACAGGTTGTCTCCCACCAACTCTAAGGTGGAGAGTGCCATGAACCACAGGCGTCGCCGAACAATTCTTCGCGACGCTTGTTTCTCCCAAGAGGCATTAGATGCCTTCAATTCGGGAGATGCGTACCTCCGTGCCGCTCAAAATGGTCTAGCCAGAGCCACAGAGCAATATGTAAAAGACATACGGGTAAGAAAATTTTGGTAATTATATATATATACCAGTAGCCCCCGAGACTTGAAACAGTTAGAATAACTGATTTAAGGATCATTTGTTATGCAGGTTCTTACAGAAAAGAATTCCCTACTGTCCAAGGAGCTGGAAGAGTGCAAAGCCCAACTTGAGGCCGCACTAGCCGCGGCAGGGGAGCCCAAGGAGACCCCCTCTGGTAATATACGCTTCGAAAGATAAGTATTTTGCAAAGCACGGCATGGGTGCGAATCTGACAAATGAAATTGCAGATGGCGCCGGATTGAATCCGGAAAGGCAACAACTCCTACGCCAACTGAAGGCTGGTGAGAAGGTGCTGACAAAGGTGAGGCAGGAGAAGAACGATCTCCAAGATGCCAACACCAAGCTAGGCGTCGACTTGAAAGATGTTCGTGCCTAGCTGTCAGACTCCGTTAAGGAGAATCAGCGGTTTCGGCGCGGCATATTTAGTAAGTGCTTGAACGCACCTTTGAAAAAAAGTTCGGTGGGGAAGTCGACTAACAGAGTAATGTTTGTAGGTGTGCTAACAGGTCGTCCTGCAGAGGAGATGCCCGGTTCTATGGGTGACCTTCTTCCCGAGCTCTCACAACTGCTCGAGCGAGTTCGACAGGCGATGCAAGGCGTCGCCCGGGCCTTGTGGCCATCCATCTCCATGCCCGAAGGTCTTGGAGAGCTTGCGGAGAAGCTAAAGGGAGCACGTCGGTGCTTCCGATTGTGGAAGATATCGGCCTGCCGTCAAGGCGCTAGGGAGGCCTGGACCATGGTGAAGACGTGGTACACAAAGGCTGACCCCAACCACATGGCCGAGGTCGGTCCCGTGGGGCCCGATGGGAAGGAGATCCCTGTAAGCTTAGTATACGGCCAAGTAGAATTGGCCGCAAAGTATTCCCAGCAGGACTGTAAATTAGACAACTTGTTAGATGGCATTGAAGAGGAATACAATCAGTCAGAATGACTATGTAATTTAATTGACATTTATAATGCCTTCTAGCCGGATTGTAGATTGTTTGTCATGGCCGACCTTTTCGCTTCAGCCTCGGGACCTGACGGTCCGGAGTGTGTCCGAATTCCCATGCGGTTATATAAGAACCAGGGAATGCATGGAGACCAGGCGTAGGGGTCATTAGTGCGTGAACAGACAAGTGCCCGACTAGTTATGTTATATTACATGGTTAGTAAGAAACATCTTCCAGGGAGAATAGTTCCATTAGGGGTTCCTTTCCCTGGGAGGCATGCCCTAAAGTGCATGCCCATTCTGCAAAAAAGACGCGGGAAAAAGCATCTGGGGGCGCATAAATAAATAAGTGAAAAGATCATCTTTTAGGTCACCGACCGAATATTCCCTTAAGAACGCTAGCTTTCGGCTTCACCCAGTCTGAGGTACACATCCGGCTGATCCGGCAGTAACAATCGCAGAGGTGCTCCCTTTACCGCCTAGCTGAATAATCAGGAACGTAGGGGTAAGCACCGGAGCCAGGCAACCCAGCTTGGCCAAAACTTAAGTCATATCGATGCATATAATGGTGAAATAAAAGGTACATGCGGAAGTGTAACACATGTGTTGGGCATGAAGCCCGTATAAATAAGCTTCTGTTAAAAGAAGCCCCCAGGTTTAATGAGTGCGAATAGCACGTCATTTGATGATCCTTTAAAGGCTATAAGAGAAAGGAAGGGGAGAAGGAGAGAAATGTAAGACAGACAGTATATAAAAAATGGACAGAGGAAGGAGACGAACACAGAGTCCAGCGCTAGGCATAGAATCTTCGGAGACGGGCTGCATTCCATGGGTTCGGCTCGAGTCAGTTATCCGATGCATCTCGCAGGCGGTATGCTCCACCAGTCAGGACTTGGTCAATTATGAAGGGACCTTCCCACTTGGGCTTGAGTTTGTCCTTTTTCTTGTCCGGCAGGCGTAGAACTAATTCGCCAACGTTGTAATTTTTGGCCCATACTTCTCTGCTTTGGTATCTTCGAGCCTGCTATTGATAGAATGCGGAACGGGCTTTTGCCACGTCACGCTCCTCCTCCAATGCGTCCAAACTGTCCTGCCGATCGAGCTCGGCTTCTCTTTCTTCGTACATGCGCACTCGAGGTGAGTCATGAATTATGTCGCAAGGCAAAACTGCCTCTGCACCGTACACCATAAAGAATGTTGTGTATCCGGTGGTGCGATTCAGCGTGGTCCGCAGCCCCCAGAGTATGGAGTCGAGCTCCTCTACCCAGTGCGTGTTAGATTCCTTGAGGGACCGCACTAATCTGGGTTTGATGCCGCTCATGATAAGACCATTTGCACGTTCGACCTGGCCGTTAGTTTGTGGGTGATAGATGGAAGCATAATCGAGCTTGATGCCCATGTTTTTGCACCAGAGTTTTACCTCATCGGCCGTAAAGTTCGTGCCGTTATCAGTGATGATGCTGTGGGGGACGCCGTAACGGTGTACAACCCCGGATATAAAGTCTATCACCGGTCCGGATTCGGCCATCTTAACAGGCTTGGCTTCTATCCATTTGGTGAACTTATCCACCATGACCAGTAAGTATTTTTGCTTGCGGGTTCCGCCTTTAAGGGGTCCAACCATGTCAAGCCCCCAGACCGTGAAGGGCCAAGTGATGGGGATAGTTTGGAGGGCGGTGGGTGGCATATGGCTTTGGTTTGCAAAGAGCTGGCAACTGACACATCGTTGGACTAAGTCCTGGGCGTCTGCCCGGGCCGTCAGCCAATAAAAGCCTATACGGAAGGCCTTGCTTACAAGGGACCGAGCTGTAGCGTGATGACCGTCGAGTCCGGCATGAATTTCAGCCAGGAGGTTTCGCCCTTCCTCTTCGGAGATGCACCTTTGAAGGACTCTCGTAGTGCTTTTCTTATAAAGCTCTCCCTCGTGGACTTTGTAGGCTTTGGATCGCCGCACTATGCAGCGTGCCTCATTTTGGTCCTCGGGGAGTTCCTGCCTAGTAAGGTGGGCGAGGAATGGTTCTGTCCACGGGGCGATGACGTCCATTATTACGTGGGCTGAAGGTGTTATTTCATTGGCAGAGCCTCCGATTGTGTCAGAATGTTCGGTGTCGGGCAGTGCGGTTGGGTCTGGGTTGTTATTGTTCGGCTCCCCTTCCCATACTACGGATGGCTTGAACAGCCTTTCCAAGAAGATGTTGGGGGGGACTACATCACGTTTTGCGCCGATGCGTGCCAGGACATCTGCCGCCTGATTATTTTCCCGGGCTATATGGTGAAATTCAAGCCCTTCGAACCGAGCTGACATTTTTAGGACAACGTTGCGGTAAGCTGCCATTTTTGGATCCTTGGCATCGAAGTCTCCATTTATTTGGGATATTGCGAGGTTCGAGTCCCCGCGCACCTCTAGGCTTTGAATGCCCATGGATACTACCATCCGAAGACCATGTAGAAGGGCCTCATATTCGGCTGCATTGTTGGAGTCTGTGTACATAATCTGGAGTACGTATTGAACTGTGTCTCCTATGGGGGACGTCAAAACGATGCCAGCCCCTAGTGTGGCCAACATCTTGGAGCCGTCAAAATGCATGATCCAATTTGAATATGTGTCGTACTCTTTAGGGAGTTCGGCCTCCGTCCATTCTGCGACGAAGTCGGCCAAAACTTGCGACTTGATGGCTCGCCATGGCTTATAAGTTATGTCGAACGGGAGGAGCTCAATGGCCCATTTTGCAATCCGGCCCGTTGCGTCACGGTTGCTTATAATATCATTAAGTCGTACTTCCGAGGCTACTGTTATTGAACACTCTTGAAAGTAGTGTTGTAGCTTCCGGGATGCCATGAATACCGCGTACGCAATCTTTTGATAATGCAGGTACCGTGATTTGCACGGAGTGAGGACAGTGGACACATAATAGACCGGCTTTTGAAGGGGGGATTTGTGTCCGTCCGTTCTCGTTCGACGACAAGCACTGCGCTTACAACCTGATGTGTTGCTGCAATGTACAATAGCATTGGTTCGCCAATGTTTGGCGCGGCCAGGATTGGGTTTGTTGCCAATATGGCTTTTATTTTGTCAAGTCCGGTCCTGGTTGCATCCGTCCATTCGAAGTGTTCGGTGCGTCGAAGGAGGCGGTAAAGGGGTAGGGCCTTTTCTCCCAAGCGGGAGATAAAGCGGCTTAGAGCCGCCACGCATCCGGTTAACTTTTGTATTTGTTTGAGGTCCTTTGGGATATCCAGTTGCGACAGAGCTTGGATCTTGGCTGGATTTGCTTCAATTCCTCTACCGGATACAATGAAGCCCAAGAGCTTTCCGGTCGGAACACCAAAAACGCATTTTTCCGGGTTGAGCTTGATGTCGTATGTTCGGAGGTTATCAATGTGAGCCTCAAGTCGTCTACTAGAGATTCGACATGTCTTGTTTTGACAACCACATCATCTTCATATGCCTCCACTGTTTTGCCGATTTGGTTTGCCAGACATGTCTGAATCATGCGCTGATATGTTGCGCCGGCGTTTTTGAGCCCGAAGGGCATTGTGTTGAAGCAGAATGGGTCGTATGGTGTGATAAATGTCGTTGCGGCTTGGTCTGATTCTGCCATCTGGATTTGATGGTAGCCGGAATATGCGTCGAGGAAACACAACGAATCGTGTCCTGCGGTAGCGTCGATAATTTGATCGATGCGGGGGAGGGGGGAGGGATCCTTTGGGCAAGCCTTGTTAAGGTCTTTAAAATCAACGCACATGCGCCAGGATTTGTCCTTCTTTGGTACCATCACTAGGTTTGCTAGCCAGTCCGGATGTTTTGTATCTCTGATGAATCCGGCCTCCAATAGCTTTGCTAGCTCCTCTCCCATGGCCTGTCTCTTAGGTTCGGAAAAACGCCAAAGAGCTTGTTTGATAGGTTTGAATCCTTTTAGGATATTTAAGCTGTGCTCGGCCAGCCTGCGTGGGATTCCTGGCATGTCTGAAGGGTGCCAGGCGAAAATGTCCTAGTTCTCTCGTAGGAACTCTCGCAGTGCATGATACGTCTCCAACGTATCTATAATTTTTGATTGCTCCATGCTACTTTATCTACTGTTTTGGACTATATTGGGCTTTATTTTCCACTTTTATATTATTTTTGGGACTAACCTATTAATCGGAGGCCCAGCCCAGAATTGCTGTTTTTTGCATATTTCAGTATTTCGAGGAAACAGAATATCAAACGGAGTCCAAACGGAATGAAACCTTCGGGAAAGTGACCTTCTCACCGAACGTGATCCAAGAGACTTGGACCCTACTCCAAGAAGTTTCTGGGGAGGTCACGAGGGTGGAGGGCGCCCCCCTGGAAGCACCCCCCTGCCTCGTGGGCCCCTCGGAGCTCCACCGACATGCTCCTTCCTCCTATATATCTCCATATAACCTAAAAACATCCGGGAGCAACATAGATCGGGAGTTTCGCCGCCAGAAGCCTCCGTAGCCACCGAAACTCAATCTAGACCCGTTCCGGCACCCTGCCGGAGGGGGCAATCCTTCTCCGGTGGCCATCTTCATCATCCCGGTGCTCTCCATGACAAGGAGGGAGTAGTTCTCCCTCGGGGCTGAGGGTATGTACCAGTAGCTATGTGTTGGGTTCCAGAAGTTTGCGTTAGTAACAGATTACTACAGACTGTTCTGTTTTTGACAGATTCTGTTTTGCGTGTGTTGTTTGCTTATTTTGATGAATCTATGGCTAGTAAAATAGTTTATAAAGCATAGAGAAGTTGGAATACAGTAGGTTTAACACCAATACAAATAAAGAACAAGTTCACTACAGTACCTTAAAGTAGTCTTTTGTTTTCTTTCTCTAACGGAGCTCACGAGATTTCTATTGAGTTTTGTGTTGTGAAGTTTTCAAGTTTTGGGTGAATTCTTTTGATGGATTATGAACAAGGAGTGGCAAGAGCCTAAGCTTGGGGATGCCCATGGAACCCCCAAGATAATCCAAGGACACCAAAAAGTCAAGGCTTGGGGATGCCCCGGAAGGCATCCCCTCTTTTGTCCACTTCCATCGGTAATTTACTTGGAGCTATATTTTTATTCACCACATGATATGTGTTTTTCTTGGAGCGTCTTGTATTATTTGTGTCTTTGCTTGTTAGTCTACCACAATCATCCTTGCTGTACACACCTTTTGAGAGAGCCATGTATGAATTGAAACTTGTTAGAATACTCTATGTGCTTCACTTATATCTTTTGAGCTTGATAGTTTACTATATGTGCTTCACATATATCTTTTTGAGCGTGATAATTTTTGCTCTAGTGCTTCACTTAGATCTTTTAGAGCACGGTGGTGGTTTGTTTTAAAGAAACTTGATCTCTTATGCTTCACTTAGATTATTTTGAGAGTCGTTAATAGCATGGTAATTTGCTTAATGTTAATATACTTAGTATTCAAGATATGTGAAACTTTCTTTTTAGTGGGTTGAATACTAAGATAAGTTTGATGCTTGATAATTGTTTTGAGATATGGAGGTGATAATATCATAGTCGTTCTAGTTGAGTAGTTGTGAATTTGAGAAATACTTGTGTTGAAGTTAGCAACTCCCGTAGCATGCACATATGGTTAAAGTTGTGTAACAAATTTGGAGCATGAAGTGTACCTGGCTTGTGCATCCTTATGAGTGGCGGTCGGGGACGAGCGATGGTCTTTTCCTACCAATCTATCCCCCTAGGAGCATGTGCGTAGTACTTGATTTTTGATGACTTCTAAATTTTTGCAATAAGTATATGAGTTCTTTTGACTAATGTTGAGTCCATGGATTATACACACTTTTACCTTTCCGCCATTTGCTAGCCTCTTCGGTACCGTGCATTGCCCTTTCTCACATTGAGAGTTGGTGCAAACTTCGCCGGTGCATCCAAACCCCGTGATATGATACGCTCTTTCACACATAAACCTCCCCATATCTTCCTCAAAACAGCCACCATACCTACCTATCATGGCATTTCCATAGCCATTCCGAGATATATTGCCATGCAACTTCCATCATCATCATCATCATCATGACATGCTTTACTTTTGTCATATTTCCATTGCATGATCTTGTAGTTGACATCGTATTTGTGGCAAAGCCACCATGCATTATTTTTCATACATGTCACTCTTGATTCATTGCACCATCCCGGTACACAGCCGGAGGCATTCATATAGAGTCATATCTTGTTCTAGTATCGAGTTGTAATCATTATGTTGTAATCAATAGAAGTGTGATGATCATCATTATTAGAGCATTGCCCAATCAAAAAAAAAGAGAAAGGCCAATAAGAAAGGAAAAATAAAGGCCCAAAAAAAGAGAAAATAAAAAGGGCAATGCTACTATCTCTTTTTCCACACTTGTGCTTCAAAGTAGCACCTTGCTCTTCATGTAGTGAGTCTCATATATTGTGATTCAAAGTAGCACCATGATTTTCATATAGTGAGTCTAATAAGTTGTCTTGTTCATACTAGTGGGAATTTTTCATTAGAGAACTTGGCTTGTATATTCCAATGATGGGCTTCCTCAAAATGCCCTTGGTCTTCATGAGCAAGCAAGTTGGATGCACACCCACTAGTTTTCTTTTGTTGAGCATTCTTAGCTCTAGTGCATCCGTTGCATGGCAATCCCTACTCCTTGCATTAACATCAATTGATGGGCATCTCCATAGCCCATTGATTAGCCTCGTTGATGTGAGACTTTCTCCTTTTTTGTCTTCTCCACACAATCCCCATCATCATATTCTATACCACCCATAGTGCTATGTCCATGGCTCGCGCTCATGTATTGCGTGAAGGTTGAAAAAGTTTGAGATTATTTGAGTATGAAACAATTGCTTGGCTTATCATCGGGGGTAGGGAACATCTTTGTGTGACGAAAATGAAGCATAGCCTAACTATATGATTTTGTAGGGATGAACTTCCTTTGGCCATGTTATTTTGAGATGACATAATTGTTTGATTAGTATGCTTGAAGTATTATCATTTTTATGTCAATATGAACATTTGTCTTGAACCTTTCGGATCTGAATATTCATACCATGATTAAGAAGATTTACATTGAAATTATGCCAAAGTATCACTCCGCATCAAAAATTCACTTTTTATCATTTACCTACTTGAGGACAAGCAGGAATTAAGCTTGGGGATGCCTGATACGTCTCCAACGTATCTATAATTTTTGATTGCTCCATGCTACTTTATCTACTGTTTTGGACTATATTGGGCTTTATTTTCCACTTTTATATTATTTTTGGGACTAACCTATTAACCGGAGGCCCAGCCCAGAATTGCTGTTTTTTGTCTATTTCAGTATTTCGAGGAAACAGAATATCAAACGGAGTCCAAACGGAATGAAACCTTTGGGAACATGATCTTCTCACCGAACGTGATCCTCTCACCGAACGTGATCCAGGAGACTTGGACCCTACTCCAAGAAGTTCCCGGGAGGTCACGAGGGTGGAGGGCGCCACCCCTAGGCGCGCTCCCCTGCCTCGTGGGCCCCTCGGAGCTCCACCGACGTGCTCCTTCCTCCTATATATCTCCATATACCCTAAAAACATCCGGGAGCAACATAGATCGGGAGTTCCACCGCCAGAAGCCTCCGTAGCCACCGGAACTCAATCTAGACCCGTTCCGGCACCCTGCCGGAGGGCGCAATCCTTCTCCGGTGGCCATCTTCATCATCCCGGTGCTCTCCATGACGAGGAGGGAGTAGTTCTCCCTCGGGGCTGAGGGTATGCACCAGTAGCTATGTGTTTGATCTCTCTCTCTCTCGTGTTCTTGAGATGATACGATATTGATGTATCGCAAGCTTTTCTATTATATTTGGATCCTATGATGTTTCTTCCCCCCTCTTCTCTCTTGTAATGAATCGAGTTTCCCCTTTGAAGTAATCTTATCGGATTGAGTCTTTAAAGACTTGAGAACACTTGACGTATGTCTTGCCGTGGATATCTGTGGTGACAATGGGATACCACGTGCCACTTGATGTACGTTTTGGTGACCAACTTGCGGGTTTCGTGACATTGGGAACCTATGCATAGGGGTTGGCACACGTTTTCGTCGTGATTCTCCGGTAGAAACTTTGGGGCACTCTTTGAGGTTCTTTGTGTTGGTTGAATAGATGAATTGAGATTGTGTGATGCATATCGTATAATCATGCCCACAGATACTTGAGGTGACATTGAAGTATCTAGGTGACATTAGGGTTTTGGTTGATTTGTATCTTAAGGTGTTATTCTAGTACGAACTCTAGGGCTGTTTGTGACACTTATAGGAATAGCCCAACGGATTGATTGGAAAGAATAACTTTGAGGTGGTTTCGTACCCTACCATAATCTCTTCGTTCGTTCTCCGCTATTAGTGACTTTGGAGTGACTGTTTGTTGCATGTTGAGGGATAATTTTATGATCCAATTATGTTAGTATTGTTGAGAGGACTTACACTAGTGAAAGTATGAACCCTAGGCCTTATTTCCTATCATTGCAATACCGTTTACGCTCGCTTTTATCTTTAGTTATCTTGTCATTTTTATATTTTTCAGATTACAAATACATTTATCTACCATCCATATTGCACTTGTATCACCATCTCTTCGCTGAACTAGTGCACCTATACAATTTACCATTGTATTGGGTGTGTTGGGGACACAAGAGACTCTTTGTTATTTGGTTGCAGGGTTGCTTGAGAGAGACCATCTTCATCCTACGCCTCCTACGGATTGATAAACCTTAGGTCATCCACTTGAGGGAAATTTGCTACTGTCCTACAAACCTCTGCACTTGGAGGCCCAACAACGTCTACAAGAAGAAGGTTGTGTAGTAGACATCAAGCTCTTTTCTGGCGTCGTTGCCGGGGAGGTGAGTGCTTGAAGGTATATCTTTAGATCTTTCAATCAAGTCTTTTAGTTTCTTGTTTTATCACTAGTTTAGTTTATAAAAGAAAATTACAAAAAAAATGGAATTGAGTTTGTCTCATATGCTTCACCTTTTTAATATCTTTCGTGAGTATGATGGAAAGGATAATTGTGCTCAAGTGCTAGAAGAAGAAATCTACAAAATGTTTGGCACTAAATCTTTGAATGATGAGCATGATTGCAATGTTGTTAGTACAAATTCTTTGGATATCCATGATGCTAATGATGATTGCAATAGTTATGATGAAAATACCTCCTATAAACATGTCAATTTTTGTGGAGTAGATTGGGTTTGCAAGTACACACCGAATAGGGAAGATAGATATTGTAAGAGGCATAAGTACTTAGAAACTAAATTGTTGCAAGAAAGTCTAGATGAATGTGCTGAAAGATTCAATATTTTTCGTGCCCCTTGTGAACTTTGCAATTAACATGGTCATTTAAAGCTCCAATGCTATTTGTTTCATGATCAAGTCGTGTCCAAACATTGTGATAATTTGATTACCCTTGAGAATCATAAAGAGCTTAGCCTTCTTTTGGGTTATGAAGAAATGAAACGTATAACTGAGGGTATTCCAAAGTTTAATCTTGATAGAGTTCTTGAATTTGATCTAGAGAATATTTATATGTATTGTGCGGTGAATTGCATTGAAAATCCTTATATTGCCAACTACATAAAGAAAAGGAAACAAATAGAAGATGAAGAGAATACTAATGAAAGGGAAGAGACTTCCCAATATCCTCCTATTATCTCTTATGATGAATCAGGCAACGAGGAGGAGCCTCCTATTCAACCAATCTCATTAATAAGGAGCTCCAAAAATAGGATTGAACCCACACATGATGTGGTAAAGAAGAAGAAAATAAAAAGGAAGAGAGGTAAAAAGGTATCTCTCCCAAATAAAGTTGCTCCTATTATTGCCGTGCCTCATGAAAATGAAGATGATACACTTGATGATGATCTCGTTATGCCTATTGCTTGTTGTGATGATTATGATTGGGAATATAATGATACTTCTTATGATCTTGAAAATCTTTTTGGCACATGCTTGGAACAATATAATAATTTCTATACTATTGGTGCTATCCATGCTATTAATGATGAGAGTGATTATGCTTATGATACGAAAAGGCCCAAGCTTGGGGAAGCTATGTTTGATGAGGATGACATATTTGAGAATATATTTGCTGCAATTAATGTCTGTCCCAAGCTTGGGGATTCTATGTTTAATAATGATGATATTTTTAGCCTTCCATGTTTTGATATGCAAAGTGATTATGATGAGAACAAAGTTGCTACTTATGATGATTATTGTGATGAAACTTATGCTATAAAAAGTAGTGATGATTATATTTATAAAACTTGTCATGATTATGATTACCCCTTCTCTGAACATTACTCTTTTAATATGGAAACAATTTATAGTATTCGACTTTCCTATGATACTCCCACTATTCCGAATGAGAAGAATTTTGCCTATGTGGAGAGTAATCAATTTTCTATGCTTGTAGATCATGAAAAGAATGCTTTAGGTGATGGTTATATTGTTGAATTCATTCATGATGCTACTGAAAATTATTATGAGGGAGGAACATATGCTTGTAGGAATTGCAATAATATCAAATTTCCTCTCTATGTGCTTAAAATTTTGAAGTTATGCTTGTTTTACCTTCCTATGCAAGTTGATTCTTGTCCCCACAAGTTGTTTTCTCACAAAATACCTATGCATAGGAAGTGGGTTAGACTTAAATGTGCTAGTCATATTCTTCATGATGCTCTCTTTATGTTACAATTCTTATCTTTTATGTGAGCATCATTGAAATCATCATGCCTAGCTAGGGGCGTTAAACGATAGCGCTTGTTGGGAGGCAACCCAATTTTATTTTGTGTTTTTTGTTTTTGGTTCTGTTTAGGAATAAATAATCCATCTAGATTCTGTTTAGATGTGGTTTTATCTTTTAATTAGTGTTTGTGCCAAGTTAAACCTATTAGATCTTCTTGGAAGATAGTTATTTGATCTTGCTGTAATTTCCAGAATATTTGCGCTCAGTGCCCGAATTGTCAAAAATCACCAGAACGTGATAAAATAGTGATTCCAATTGCTTCTGATCAATAAAAAATTTCCCAGGTCGTCTAATTTTGGTAGAATTTGTTGGGTTCCAGAAGTTTGCGTTAGTAACAGATTACTACAGACTGTTCTGTTTTTGACAGATTCTGTTTTGCGTGTGTTGTTTGCTTATTTTGATGAATCTATGGCTAGTAAAATAGTTTATAAAGCATAGAGAAGTTGGAATACAGTAGGTTTAACACCAATACAAATAAAGAACAAGTTCACTACAGTACCTTAAAGTAGTCTTTTGTTTTCTTTCTCTAACGGAGCTCACGAGATTTCTATTGAGTTTTGTGTTGTGAAGTTTTCAAGTTTTGGGTGAATTCTTTTGATGGATTATGGAACAAGGAGTGGCAAGAGCCTAAGCTTGGGGATGCCCATGGCACCCCCAAGATAATCCAAGGACACCAAAAAGTCAAAGCTTGGGGATGCCCCGGAAGGCATCCCCTCTTTTGTCCACTTCCATCGGTAATTTACTTGGAGCTATATTTTTATTCACCACAAGATATGTGTTTTTCTTGGAGCGTCTTGTATTATTTGTGTCTTTGCTTGTTAGTCTACCACAATCATCCTTGCTGTACACACCTTTTGAGAGAGCCATGTATGAATTGAAACTTGTTAGAATACTCTATGTGCTTCACTTATATCTTTTGAGCTTGATAGTTTACTCTATGTGCTTCACTTATATCTTTTTGAGCGTGATAATTTTTGCTCTAGTGCTTCACTTAGATCTTTTAGAGCACGGTGGTGGTTTGTTTTAAAGAAACTTGATCTCTTATGCTTTACTTAGATTATTTTGAGAGTCGTTAATAGCATGGTAATTTGCTTAATGTTAATATACTTGGTATTCAAGATATGTGAAACTTTCTTTTTAGTGGGTTGAATACTAAGATAAGTTTGATGCTTGATAATTGTTTTGAGATATGGAGGTGATAATATCATAGTCGTGCTAGTTGAGTAGTTGTGAATTTGAGAAATACTTGTGTTGAAGTTAGCAACTCCCGTAGCATGCACGTATGGTTAAAGTTGTGTAACAAATTTGGAGCATGAAGTGTACCTGGCTTGTGCATCCTTATGAGTGGCGGTCGGGGACGAGCGATGGTCTTTTCCTACCAATCTATCCCCCTAGGAGCATGCGTGTAGTACTTGATTTTTGATGACTTCTAATTTTTTGCAATAAGTATATGAGTTCTTTTGACTAATGTTGAGTCCATGGATTTTACGCACTTTTACCTTCCCGCCATTTGCTAGCCTCTTCGGTACCGTGCATTGCCCTTTCTCACATTGAGAGTTGGTGCAAACTTCGCCGGTGCATCCAAACCCCGTGATATGATATGCTCTTTCACACATAAACCTCCCCATATCTTCCTCAAAACAGCCACCATACCTACCTATCATGGCATTTCCATAGCCATTCCGAGATATATTGCCATGCAACTTCCATCATCATCATCATCATGACATGCTTTACTTTTGTCATATTGCCATTGCATGATCTTGTAGTTGACATCGTATTTGTGGCAAAGCCACCATGCATTATTCCTCATACATGTCACTCTTGATTCATTACACCATCCCGATACACCGCCGGAGGCATTCATATAGAGTCATATCTTGTTCTAGTATCGAGTTGTAATCATTATGTTGTAATCAATAGAAGTGTGATGATCATCATTATTAGAGCATTGCCCAATCAAAAAAAAGAGTGAAAGGCCAAAAAGAAAGGAAAAAAGAAAGGCCCAAAAAAAAGAGAAAATAAAAAGGGCAATGCTACTATCTCTTTTTCCACACTTGTGCTTCAAAGTAGCACCTTGCTCTTCATGTAGTGAGTCTCATATATTGTGCTTCAAAGTAGCACCATGATTTTCATATAGTGAGTCTCATAAGTTGTCTTGTTCATACTAGTGAGAATTTTTCATTATAGAACTTGGCTTGTATATTCCAACGATGGGCTTCCTCAAAATGCCCTAGGTCTTCATGAGCAAGCAAGTTGGATGCACACCCACTAGTTTTCTTTTGTTGAGCATTCTTAGCTCTAGTGCATCCGTTGCATGGCAATCCCTACTCCTTGCATTAACATCAATTGATGGGCATCTCCATAGCCCATTGATTAGCCTCGTTGATGTGAGACTTTCTCCTTTTTTGTCTTCTCCACACAATCCCCATCATCATATTCTATACCACCCATAATGTTATGTCCATGGCTCGCGCTCATGTATTGCGTGAAGGTTGAAAAAGTTTGAGATTATTTGAGTATGAAACAATTGCTTGGCTTGTCATCGGGGGTAAAATGAAGCATAGCCTAACTATATGATTTTGTAGGGATGAACTTCCTTTGGCCATGTTATTTTGAGATGATATAATTGTTTGATTAGTATGCTTGAAGTATTATCATTTTTATGTCAATATGAACATTTGTCTTGAACCTTTCGGATCTGAATATTCATACCATGATTAAGAAGATTTACATTGAAATTATGCCAAAGTATCACTCCGCATCAAAAATTCTCTTTTTATCATTTACCTACTTGAGGACAAGCAGGAATTAAGCTTGGGGATGCCTGATACGTCTCCAACGTATCTATAATTTTTGATTGCTCCATGCTACTTTATCTACTGTTTTGGACTATATTGGGCTTTATTTTCCACTTTTATATTATTTTTGGGACTAACCTATTAACCGGAGGCCCAGCCCAGAATTGCTGTTTTTTGTCTATTTCAGTATTTAGAGGAAACAGAATATCAAACGGAGTCCAAACGGAATGAAACCTTTGGGAACGTGATCTTCTCACCGAACGTGATCCTCTCACCGAACGTGATCCAGGAGACTTGGACCCTACTCCAAGAAGTTTCTCGGGAGGTCACGAGGGTGGAGGGCGCCCCCCCCCCTAGGCGCGCCCCCCTACCTTGTGGGCCCCTCGGAGCTCCACCGACGTGCTCCTTCCTCCTATATATCTCCATATACCCTAAAAACATCCGGGAGCAACATAGATCGGGAGTTCCACCGCCAGAAGCCTCCGTAGCCACCGGAACTCAATCTAGACCCGTTCCGGCACCCTGCCGGAGGGCGCAATCCTTCTCCGGTGGCCATCTTCATCATCCCGGTGCTCTCCATGACGAGGAGGGAGTAGTTCTCCCTCGGGGCTGAGGGTATGTACCAGTAGCTATGTGTTTGATCTCTCTCTCTCTCGTGTTCTTGAGATGATACGATATTGATGTATCGCGAGCTTTGCTATTATATTTGGATCCTATGATGTTTCTTCCCCCCTCTTCTCTCTTGTAATGAATCGAGTTTCCCCTTTGAAGTAATCTTATCAGATTGAGTCTTTAAAGACTTGAGAACACTTGACGTATGTCTTGCCGTGGATATCTGTGGTGACAATGGGATACATATCGTATAATCATGCCCATGGATACTTGAGGTGACATTGAAGTATCTAGGTGACATTAGGGTTTTGGTTGATTTGTATCTTAAGGTGTTATTCTAGTACGAACTCTAGGGCTGTTTGTGACACTTATAGGAATAGCCCAACTGATTGATTGGAAAGAATAACTTTGAGGTTGTTTCGTACCCTACCATAATCTCTTCGTTCGTTCTCCGCCATTAGTGACTTTGGAGTGACTCTTTGTTGCATGTTGAGGGATAATTTTATGATCCAATTATGTTAGTATTGTTGAGAGGACTTACACTAGTGAAAGTATGAACCCTAGGCCTTATTTCCTATCATTGCAATACCATTTACGCTCGCTTTTATCATTAGTTATCTTGCTGTTTTTATATTTTCAGATTACAAATACCTTTATCTACCATCCATATTGCACTTGTATCACCATCTCTTCGCCGAACTAGTGCACCTATACAATTTACCATTGTATTGGGTGTGTTGGGGACACAAGAGACTCTTTGTTATTTGGTTGCAGGGTTGCTTGAGAGAGACCATCTTCATCCTATGCCTCCTATGGATTGATAAACCTTAGGTCATCCACTTGAGGGAAATTTGCTACTGTCCTACAAACCTCTGCACTTGGAGGCCCAACAACGTCTACAAGAAGAAGGTTGTGTAGTAGACATCAGTGCAGCGTCTACATCAGGGTTTAATTGTGCCCTGATGGAAGCTGTTTTATTGGGGTCCATTGGATGGACCTGGAATTTGACTATTTCGTCCGCCGGTTCAAAGGAGGTGGACTTGGATCTTTTGTCGAGTACCACATCGTCCCTATTCAGCATGCAGCGCAGCGGAGTCAGTTCCTCAGCCGCTAGGGCTTCGGATAGTGCCTCGAGGGCCAGTGCGGCTGTCTTGTTTTCAGCGTGGAGTGCTATGCCCGGATCACTAGCGAGAGTGATGATCCCGTTAGGCCCGGGCATCTTGAGTTTCATGTACCCATAATGGGGTATTGCTTGGAAGATTGTAAACGCTTCCCGCCCTAGCAGAGTGTGATAACCGCTGCTGAATGGAGCCACATGGAACGTGACCTCTTCGGACCTGTAATTATCCGGCGTGCCGAACACCACATCTAGTGTGATTTTTCCTGTACAGCGCGCTTCCTGACTGGGGATTATTCCTCTAAAGGTTGTGCTGCTTCGCTCAATGCGGTTCTAGTCTATTTCCATTTTTTGAAGGGTTTCCTCATAAATGAGGTTCAATCCGCTGCCGCCGTCCATGAGTACCTTGGTAAGATGAAAGCCGTCCACTATTGGACTGAGGACCAATGCGGCTGGTGCTCGGGCTGTTTGGAATTTAGGTTCATCACTGGCGTTAAAGGTAATAGCCGTGTCACTCCAAGGGTTTATTGTTGCTACTTGGTAGACTCCGGCAAGGCTGCGGAGTGTCCTTTTTCGCATATTATTTGATGCGGAAGTCTCGAAGACTGTTAATACCGTATTGGTGTCTCTGGGGTGGCTTTCTGTGGCTTCCGGAATTAGGAGATCTTCGCCAATTTTGGCCACCTGCCGGAGTATCCAACATGCTCTAAGGCTGTGAGTTGGTGTGGCATCCTCTGTACTGTGAATTTTACAGGGTCCATTAAGCCATCCTTCTAGTACGGTTCCATGCCCTGTAGAGGGTTTTTGCTTTTTGGTGTTTGACCCAGGTGTCTGGCGATGATGAACCCTTTTATTTCGGACTGGGTTTGTATTCAGGGCCGGATCGTCCCAAAATTTTATTTCGGTTTTCCAAGCGCTTTCCATCGCACAGTACTTTTCTACAATGGACGCCAAGTCAGTGAAGCGTGTAATATCACGGCGACTTATGGCGTTGAGGATTCCCTTATCCGTGCAATTATTGCAGAAGATTGAGATTGCGTCTTCCTCGCGGCAGTCCCTTATCCTGTTCCTAACCAGGAGGAATCTAGCCCAGTAATGATGTATTGTTTCTTCGGGCTCTTGCCTGATTTGGGATAGATCGCTTATGTTCGGGTGGGTGGGTGGAATTAAATCTGAAGCCTCACCCAATCTGAGGCTCAGAGGCCGAGGAATTTCCGAACTCGAAAATTTGGATTCCTGGATGTTGTCCAATGAATCCAGCCCGTCGCCTGACTCTAACTTCAAGTCTTGAGTGATATCCTCCCTTCGCGGGTATCCGGCTTGGAGGGATCGGGAATCCGGATGTAGCTAGTCCTTAAGATATATGAAGGGTCGCCGCACTGTCCCTCTACCACAACAATGTGATGGGTGACTTGGGGAGAGTTAATCTCTCTCAGATCGGGTTTAGGCCCAATCTGGTCGTAATCCGTAGCGACTCCCAGGGCGGCGATGCGATCCAAGAGCTCGTTTATGGAGTAGAGCTCCATTGGATCTAACTGCTCGGCGAGTTCCGAGCTGACATGAAGATTGTTTTCGATGGCTCGAGAGGTCATCATCGACGCAGAAGCCGAACAGGGGGTCATAAGAAAACCACCTAGCCGGAGGGTTTGGTCGACAGTCAAAGCTCCATTAGCAACGGTGCCGTCTTTAAAGACGGGGCGAGGCATCCTTCCTGATGGCGACGAGATAGAGGAACTCTCAATGAAAGCACCAATGCGGTGTCAAAACCGGCGGATCTCGGGTAGGGGGTCCCGAACTGTGCGTCTAGGCCGGATGGTAACAGTAGGCAAGGGACACGAAGTTTTACCCAAGTTCGGGCCCTCTTGATGGAGGTAAAACCCTACGTCCTGCTTGATTAATATTGATGATATGGGTAGTACAAGAGTAGATCTACCACGAGATCGGAGAGGCTAAACCTTAGAAGCTAGCCTATGGTATGATTGTTGTGTCCTACGGACTAAAACCCTCCGGTTTATATAGACACCAGAGAGGGTTAGGGTTACACAGAGTCGGTTACAATGGTAGGAGATCTACATATCCGTATCGCCAACCTTGCCTTCCACGCCAAGGAAAGTCCCTTCTGGACACAGGACGAAGTCTTCAATCTTGTATCTTCATAGTCCAAGAGTCCGGCTGAAGTTATAGTCCGGCTATCCGAACACCCCCTAATCCAGGACTCCCTCAGATAGTGTGAGGCAGATGCATCAGGAGCAGTTCCGAGAGGCGCAGGCCGACGCCGCCTACAACCACCATCTCCTCCAGGAGCACCTGCAGGCGGAGGAGCAGATCGCCGCGGAGCAGGCGGAGTAGGAGGCGCTGCTCGACTCGTACCGCTCCGCCCGCAAGGGCCGCCTCGAGCGCTGGCTGGACCGCATGCGGGTGGCGGAGCCTGCGGCCGCCTACAAAGAGGCTAGCAAAGAGGGTGATGAAGCGGGCGAGGCGCTGTTTGGCGAGACCGAGGACGAGGCAGAGGACAATGCCGGCTCCGATGAGTCCCCGCTCCGCTGGCGTCGACGAGGCCCTGCTCCGCCGAGGCCCCGCGGTGCCAACAACTAAGCAGAGGACACCGCCGGCTCCGTCGAGGCCCCGCCCCGCCAACAACTAGGCAGAGGACATCGCCGACTCAGCCGAGGCCCCACCCTGCCGGCAACGCGGGGGAGGATTTACACTGCTCCGCTGAGGCGCCGCCTGCCGGCAATCAGACAGAGGACATCTCCGGCTCCGCCGAGGCCCCACCCCACTGCCAACGAGGCCGCGCCAGACAGAAAACGAGGAAGAGTAGAACACGGTAGGTCGCCGCCGCTCGGGTCCAAGTAAGGCCACCGCTGCTACCCTCCTGTTGAAGCCAAGCTAGGCGGGTTGGCCATTGATGGGCGGTTAGCTTCTTGGCGGCGACATGGAGTCGGGGAGTTCTGCTGGAGAATAACGCTGCTTCTACTTAACTGCTGGTGCAGTTGGCTGACTGACATGTGGGCCCAACAGGCCACATGTCAGTTATGCAACTACACATGCAGTTAAGTCACTGAAGCTTCTGTTCGGCTCAGCGGGACACAGGTGGGTAGCTTCGGTTAATTAATTATACCTCCAGCACACCCCTTTTTAGTTGAAGAATGTATGAAATGTAATGAAATCTGGCATGTTTATATGAAATCCGACCGTGTATGAATGAATTTATTTCGATTAGTTGGAATTCCTGTATCACTGGCATTGGATGAACATGCAAAACAATATGTACTAGCATTATTCCCAGGGTTATCACCTCGTTTGCAGCAGTTTCACATGTACTCCCTCCGGTCCTTTCTAGTCTGCATACAAGTTTTGTCTGCAGTCAAAGTATCTCTACTTTGACCAATCTTATACAAAAAAGTATGCACTTTCACAATGTGTGAAGTAAAAGGGAACAGAAGTAGTACAAAGAGTTTGAGCATGTTTTTAGCGTTTCTATACATTGCAATCAAACACACAGGCCTAGCAATTCATAGAGAACATTCAAAACAATTGATGATTATGCATCTCAGCGACACACATATCAGAGGCAATATTTACTTCACAACTAATGAATAAAGAAAAAAAATGATCGACGCTGCTGACAGCAAGGGCGTCCCATTCAAAAATATCAAATGCATGTCTTGCTAAAATTAATGAGCAAAATTTGACAAGGTTGTCCCATTCCAAAGTATCAAATGCCTACGATTGTGGAATGGGCAGGGTTTGCCATCAGTTCGGACATTGACATGGCACCTCGTGCTAAATATTCTTTTTGTGCAGTTCCACCAAAATCAACCAAATTCGCGCGTAGCTTGTATGATTTCACCCCTATATGTTGCAACGCCTTGAACTTATCGGCACCTCCTTTCTTGTGGTGGAAATGAATGATTCGATGTATTCATGAACATTTTGTGCAGTTCCCATTGAAATCAAGCTGAGCACCCCTGCTTGCACAAATACAAAAAAGTGATTAGTATAGAGCAAAATGTACTATGAATTGACAGTTTCAACAGGCACATACATGGTCCATGTAGAGCACACTTTTAGAAAAATGGAACTCTCCAGAAAGAATCCTAGAACAACATTGTACTCGCGCATCACAGCAAAAAAATGGAGATTTTGTCAGTCCTTCTAGTTGAAGTTAGTTTGGTCTTGTGGGGAGTAATGTAACCATCCTTCGACTGCTCCTTCTGATGATAAGATAGACAGGGCTTATTCATCTTGGCATAATTGGAACTAGTCATTTCACGTACTCCATATTCTTCTTCAGAGGAAGATGATCCTGTTGTGCAAAGAAAAGAGGACTACTAAATGCTAGCATCACTGTTTGCTCGAAAAAAAGGAAAGGAAATATTTAAAACAGCACAGATGAAGCACTTCTCAAGGACAATACCACTTTTTCATGACAATATCTAAACAGTAGCACAACACCAATAGAGATGACAAAGCTCAATCATATGGATGAAATCAGTGGGCGAGTACCAACCTTTGTCAGGAGGTTTATTGTGTAGAGCATACAGATGAAGCAATTCTCCGGAACCATCTATTGCAATCTACGGTGGTGGCCATGCTTACTATATACTCCTCGATTAGTTTAACGTTTCCAACATCTTGTGTAGTTCCACTAAAATATATGGTATCTTCAAAGAAGATCCCTGTTTGCACAAGTAGAGATAATTACATATTACATTAAGAGTGGCATCAAATCAGTGGCAAAACAATTGCTCATTCTAGCCATAGCAATAAATTAAGATGCAAAACTATATCATTACTTGTGTCATCACAGTTCCAGTGCTTCATTACAGCACCGAGAGTTGATTTTTGCTTTCCTTCCCCTTGTTCTTCCCCTTCATCACTTGGTTCAATAACAAACAAGCTTCGCCTTCAATGTAAGATTTGGCATGTCAATTAGGGAGCACAAGTATAGTACTAAACTTAATTTTCTGATGAAAGTGGCAAAATACAGGCCAGCAGTTGTGAAATATCTTATCTTGCCTCAATGGGATATTATGGTGCACATACAAATTGGAAGTCTTGTCTCCATGTGTGCAGTTCACTAAAATCAAGCAACATTATCGTACAAGTAGCACAACAAATGAATGCACACTACAGAATCATGTGAAAGAAGGCTAGTACTGATCTCTCATGATGTGGAATTCAAACAACTCACAAGAAGAAGATCTGAACCAAATTCGCCTTAACGGATAGGAAGTAAGATCTCCTCTTGTGCAGTTCCACTAAGATCAAGCAATCAAGCAACATTGTCGGTGTGACATTTTGGTTGAACTGCACAAAACACTCTTAAAACAAAAGTGTTTTGTGCAGTGCAACAAAAGGTCACAAATGGCAACGAGGTGAAGTAGATAACCCTGTTTACACAGAGGTGCAAAGGAAACAATTAGTGGTCAATAACGGTGGATGACACAGAAGCCAACAAAAAGAAGCATCTACCTTATCTAAATGGGAAAGAAAGCAAGACAGTAGCATTTCTCAAACGGTGGCATTGATTAATATTAACATAGAGATTATATTAACAATAAAATTCGTTAAACATGTAATTTGCTATTAACCGTGGCATTGCATCAATTTTCCAGCGGCATTATTAGAGGGTGTTTGTTTACAGGGACATTTTGGTGTAGGGACTAAAAAAACTCCGTGTCAGTCCCATCTAAACCAAAGAGGATGGACTTTTAGGGACTAAAAGTGGGCATTCGGGACTAAAGAAAGAAGACCCCGAGGGAGTCTTTTTGGGACTTTTTCCAACAGTTCCCCTGCCACGCATCGCACCTTGTCTCTATTAGTTCATTACTAGGGGTAACATGGTCTTTTAGCATGTTATTTAATAACCTCTAGTCCATGTTTAGTCCCTGGAACCCAGCAGGTAGGGACTAGGGAGTTTTTAACCAAACAGGGCCTTAGATTAACAACAGCTAATGAGTTGCATGGGACAGTGGACGCACCAGCACCATGTGCATCTACCGATGTACTATGGTCATGCACAGTCTGTTGCAACAAAGAACAAGCAACCAAGGAGCATATTTGTGTTGGTCCCAGTTTTGTTATCTTTAGACGCCTTTCCCTATGTGAGCGCAGCAAATCTAGTCCTGCTCAAACTCTACAGCCTTGTCCCTTCCTTTCCTTTTTGAACTAGTACTTTCGCCCCTTCCTTTCCTCTTTGAACCATGTCCTAGATTTATGCGATACAACTTTCCCCACTACTTTCCCCCATTCCTTTCCTCTTTGAACCACGTCCTAGATTAATGCTATACAACTTTCCCCCTTCATTTCCTCTTTGAACCACGTCCTAGATTCATGCTATATACAACTTTTCCCACTACTTTCCCCCACTCCTTTCCTCTTTGAACCATGTCCTAGATTCATGGTATACATGCAGCTAGAGCAATGCATGTGGAGTAAGTAAATTATACCTTAAGGTTCTTGGGGCGTGGTTCGGTGGGCGACGGGACGGCGGCGAAGAAGAAGGGGTCGGAGGCCCTCCCGCGCTGCCGCTGGGTGGAAAGTGAACAGCTGTGCCGGTAGTCCCTCGCCGACGGCAACAGCGTTAAGCCTCCTTCCCTTCCCGGCGGACGGATCCTGCCGGCTCTTTGAGCAGCAGTGAGGGGAGAGAGAGGCCAACGAAGTCTTGTTTAGATCTGGAGAGGGCGAGAGAGTGTGAAGAGAGCAACTACAAGCGCTGAGGCTCCAACAGGAGAGGGCGAGAGAGTGAGCGAACAGGCTAACCAGCTACACAACCCTCTCGTTATGTTCAACGAGAGGGAAATAACCTTTTATACATTCCTGCATTCGTGTGACAAGCATGCCGTGTTTTTTGTATGTGTGGAAGTCAGTGGGATTTCAATAATAATCGTGTCATGTGTCTTTGGTGGTAAGACTATCCACAATGGTGCAGAAATAATGCAGCCTTAGTCACCTTACCTCTCTCCACGTAGTACGTTGGGTCCCACCAGTCAGAGGGTGAAACAAACAAATTAATAAGAAAAATTAAAAGCGCCAGCGGTGTATCTTACCTCACACATCTCGCTACTGCTCGGGAACACTGTCCAATTGATCCCTCTGTTCGCTCACGTACTATTTTAAGTGAATCCTTATTATAACATGCACACAAATTTTGGGCACTTGTATTCGACTTAAGTCAGTGTGCCACCGTATCTCGTATACTTACTACTCCCTCCGTCTAGGTGTAATAAGTCACGTTAGAAGGTGCAATGGGACCAAGGTGCGTGCGTGCGTGCGTGCATGCGTGTGTGTGTGTGTGTGTGTGTGTGTGTGTGTGTGTGTGTGTGTGTTAGAGAGAGCGACAAATCGACCTACTCCTACAGAGAGAAGTTGTGTGGTGTACGATTTTAGCCGCGAAAGTCGGTGCATCCTCTCGTTTCCGGGCGTGTCCAGTAGGGACATGCGGATAGCTGCCACGCCCGCTCCTGACCAGCCTGGCCCACCCAAATCCCCTCCATCGCCCGCGCGCGCTTCCCGCCCGAAACGGTCAGCGCCGCTCCAAAGAATCGGTGCCGCATTCATGCCCAGGCAGAGCGGGCGCGACCTCTCACTGGCGCAAGAGTGATGGTTGCTTCGTCCGTCCAACTTACTGCTGGGTCTATGTGATTTGACAGCTCATTGATCTTTATTACTGAGGTGGTAGGACTGCTGGATGTCCCACGCTTTCGGCGAAAGGAGGTATACTACTACTACTAGATTACAATTTTCTCCATTCTTACAGTGGAGGCGTGCAAGAGCAGTGAAAACACGCAGGCTCAGTGATTACATGGCCCACCTCACAGTATCACTGTGCGACACCTAACTCTTTACATAGAACTCCCTCCATTCCTAAATATTAATATATGAGTCCCCGCGCGTTGGCGCGGAACAACGGTATATCTCTCTGTGCAAAATTATCGATTTCATAGAACAAAAAAACTCTATAACCGCATGACAAATGTGGTAGCCAAACTAAATAAACTCCCATCATCATTTAGATCATCCCACGTAAGGAAAAAAGATCAGCCAATTCCTACTATATAATGGGATTATATTTTTCTTTTTGACATGTTAATGAGACTTAAAAGCTCACTTACATGCATGCTACCGGTGCATGCTTGCATGCAGACATGTTGATGTGATTTAAAACCCACTCACATGCATGTGGCACGGTATTTCTGCATGCTTGCATGTGGCTTAGTGCGGAGCCTCTCAACGTCAAGATCAGACGGCTATTATGGACTGATTTACTTCATCTAACGGCTACATCAATTTTGATGACGTGGCTCAAGGAGAGGATAGAGAATTCCTAGTAGTGGGGGCTAGCTATTACTAGTAGATATAAGTCTTTGTAGAGATTCCACTACATACAGAACAAAATGAATGAATCTACACTTAAAATACATCTATATACATCCGCATGTGGTTCATGGTGAAATCTCTACAAAGACTTATATTTAGGAACGGAGGAAGTACTAGTATAGTACGTACTGTAATTTATCAGCGAGATAAATTTGTACAATGCTATGAAGCTTCCAGCTTCTGTTACATGTATCTTGCGTGCAAGGTTGCCCAATGCAACATTTCATCAAATACAAAGGAGACTAACATGCATGCTATTGCATCTCAATGATTGACAGATCATAGCAAATATGCACTCCCTCCGTTCCAAAATAAGTTTCTCAACTTTGTGCAAACTTTAGTACAAAGTTGTACTACTACTAAAGTTGACACTTATTTTGGAACAGAGGCAGCTAAAGAAAAAAAGATCCATGCAGTCCCTAGCCATTGAACCGTGAACCCTGACCAGGCTTCAATTTGCTGGCAATGTTCGAGCTTCCTAATAAATGAAGTTTGCAACCTTTTGACCATCAGATCATTTTGTGTAGTTTCACCAAAATCAAGATGAGCATCCCTGTGGCAAAGAAATTGAACAGGCGTGATTAGAATAAGATTACTGGGACTAGTTGATGAGACATAAACTCATCACAAATACAGTATGTAGAAGCCAGTAGAGGTATGTGCGGGGCAAATAAGTAGAGAAATATCCACAGGGAGTGATGTAGGCAGCTGGAGCAGTGGTGCAAGCCGGCTGTAAAGGGAGTTGTACCTGAGGGACGTAGCTCAACCTTGAGGAGGGCGGTGGGAGGCGGCAACTGCCCACGTCGCGGTAGTCATCAAGGGACGAAGGCAACCTCACCAGCTTTGTGAGAGAGAACGGCGGGGACCCCTGATCGGGACGTGCCGACAGTGGGTTCCGCATCTACACTAAGCATCCACCCCTTCCCCAAGCGGACGTGATCTGCCGGGATGTTAGAGATGTGGCCACAATCGTTTTGTGCGAGAGAGTGTGAAGAGAGCAACCACAGCAAGCAACCGTGTAGGCTGGCCCGTCCTGACTATGTATATAGTGGAGCGGTTTCCTTTTCTCTCCATATGAACCTATCATATTGCGTACGTGCCACTGAAGAAAAAAACTTTATTTATAAATGACGCGGCACCTACTACTCGTTCTCCTATAACCTTGCGCTTGGCATCTCCAAAATATTAACCTTGCGATTGGCTCTTCGCCTCTTCGGGAAGTCGAGCAATAATGGTAGTGTAGTATATATTGTTCTGGCTATATACCGAATGAATTGTTGCACGTCCACCACGTGGGCGAGGGTCGAGGGAGAGTGCTACATACGGAGCAAAATGAGTGAATCTACACTCTAAAATACGTCTATATACATCAGTGTTTGGAGTATGTACTAGTAGTTCATATTGAAATCTACTAAAGGACATATATATTCCAAACAATATGATATAATCTCTATAACCAAGGTAGTAGGGACGAGGAGTAAACGGAGGGAGTAGTAAATTTTTCTCCACGTCCCGCGAGCCACCGCGTGCATGGGCGAGGGAGCGGGCATAAGGCATACTAAGCAAGCTTCACCTCATCCTGTGAGCCACCGCGCCCGTGGGCGGGGGAGACGGCGTACTAAGCAAGCTTCTCCTCGTTCTGCGAGTTGACGGGACACATCAAAAGTACTCCAGTGTATAGAGCCTTGCCTCTAAGGTAGGCCCCACATGGTTTGCCTCTTTTTTAACATAACACGTCAAGTCGCAATTTGTTTGTTCACCCGTGGTAGATGATCCGCCCTCCACCAAGTGGACAACCAGTACACATCCCAAATTACCACGTGGGCTGCCTTTTTCGTACAGAAATGAGCTCCACCGTGTACCCGTGCGGGTGTGGTTGGGAAAGAGATGGGAGTACATGCGTCGTGCAAGCACCTCTTCTCTTCGTGCACGTCCCCCACCTACGTGGGTGTGTGTGAGAGATATAAACCGCGTTCGTGGGTGTTTTTTGTTTTGGGGTGGGGTGGGGTGGGGGTTGATTTCGTGAACTATTTGTGGGAATATGTGTCGATGACATCTCAAACAAAATTTTGCATGCAATGTGTGTGAAATGGAGGCCTATCCATATCATACATAGAGGGTCGGGCAATCCACGAGAAGAGAGGGAGGGATCATAGCTATCGATAGAGTCAAAGAGAGGATCAAGTGGGTGGGTGCGAGATTGATGAAGAGAGCCATCGAAATTGTGTGTGTGTACAAGTCAAAGATATAGGGCGACTGGCCTACCGGAACGTTAGAGGGCACACGCCAAGTTTGTGTGTGGCAGGGAGACATGACTAGAGCGCTCGATGTATCAGTGTGTGTGGGGGGGAGGGGTGGTGGGAGGGGTAGGCAGAGGCCTAACTATAGAGGTAGAACGACTCGTATATGTGTTGAGAAGGAGAGACCTAGCTATGTCTTGAGGGAGATCGGTCGACATCCATACATAACTGAAGGACGGGAAATATGATGGGAGAGAGAGAGGGAGGGAGAGGGAGGGAGAGGGGTAGAGTGCTGGATGGGTGATGGAGTTGCTTCTCGAAGATGGTGAGAGAGGCCTACTAGACAAACTGAGGGTGGAACTGCAATGTTATCAATAAGAGTGGGGATGTGTTTCTGTGTGTGCCTGTGCGTGATAGATCTGTCGGGACGCATCCATGGATGATGAAGGGGAACCATGTGTTTGGTAAGCAAACCGAACTAGATCGGTAGATCAATTGTTGTTTGTCGAAGGAAGGGAGAGACACAACTAATGAGGTAGATCGATTGACGTGTGGGTAAAAATGAGTTATAAGGATCTAGCTAGCTATATGTATAGCGAGAGATCGGTCGGTGTACGTCCATTTGTTAGAGGCAGATAAGGCCCAGCGAGACAGATAGACAGAGAGAATGGAGCTAGGAGGTGGTGCCAGAGGCCCAACTACTAGCTAGATAGGGGGAGGAGTGTGCGGTTGTGAGAGCGATGAAAAGAGGGGCGAGAGTTTACACGTGTGTCTGACCGTATGAGAGACACGAGGCAAGGACGCATAAAAGAGGAGATTGAAGGTGTGTTTGTATGTTGTAGGCAAGCATCGCTGGAGAGGTTTATCGATCGATGTGTGTCGGAAAGGAGTTGTGGAGACTCTGGGAGAATGACCTAAAGAAAAAAAATGAATGTGCCTGGTGGATAGAATGCCGAGGGAGGGGGAGGGCGAGGAGGGCGTGTGCATGCACGAGAGAAAGTTAGTGGTAGCTACAAAGGTTAGAGGATTGTGTGGGTGTAAGAGACTAACAAAGATCATAATTTGATATGAAAGCGGATTCATATATTTGAATAGGAGATCATAGTGTTTTAAACATTGCATGCATGAATATAGCGATGATACATGTGTTGTGCACATGTTATACCATAATGTGATAATGCATGGTGTTTGCAACTCACAGCTAAATGCCGAACAATCTAAACCATACTATACATCAAACAATCTCACATTTTATTTGAATTTGTGATAATGTGTGGCATTTGCAGCTTACAACTAAATATCAAACAATCTAAACAATACTATATATCGAACATTCTCACATTTTATTTGAATTTGTGGTAATGTGTGGTGCTTGCAACTCACATCTAAATACTTGTAGGCGTAGGGGGCGGGGCACCATACATAATGTGATAAACACATTATACATATGAGACATGGTTTAGATTATGAAGATCTAGCTAGACCTAGAAATGTAATGTGATTTGAAATCAAAATAAAGTGGATTCAAAAAATCTAGTTCGAGTTCATATAGTACACATAGTTCATATGTAACTCGAGACTAATCATGTGGTGTGCTATGAAGATAATACACAAACGATGGTTTAACTTGACAATAATGATGATTGTAGATCTTATTAAAACAGCGAAATGAATTCAAATGCTTTGACTTCACAACAATCATTATTGTAGATCTTATTCAAATAGAGAAATGAATTCAAATTTAGTTCATATTGAAGCGATAGTATATACGTTTGGAATGCACTAAAACATTCATTTGAGTAGTAGGTTGCATGCATTATACACGTGGCGAACTATTTTAATTAAACATAACATGAATTCAAAGTTTTGAATGACATTTGTAGGCCGCATTGATTTGGTACAGTACACGTTAGGCTTGTCCAGAAATTTCAACCCGCGCCTTGTTAGCCCGAAATATTTAAGATATATCTTTGTCTCGTTGTGCTTCGACAACTCCCTCCATCTCAACCCGTGCCTTGCTATTCCAAAATTACAACACGCGCAAAAACTCCCACCTCCTGTGAAATCCCAACACGCGAAATGCATGTGGTACCCCTGAACCGAAAGAACATCCTCAAATCGGTGGGGGTACTTTTGTAACTTACCCCACATTTAGGACAAGCGCATCTCTAAGCCATGGTTCCCCACTGCCATCCCATCCGCCCACCCATTCATACACCGAGGCTGCAAAAACCCGCGACGAAACCCCACACCCTGCTCCGTCCGCCACCCAGCCGGAGCCTCTTCCCCGACGATGTTGTCCACAGCAACACCTCGACGTCCCTCATCCACCGTACCGGATGAGGATCCGTCATCGATATCATCGCCCCACCGGTTTAGCCACCCCGTCCTCCACCTCCAAGGAGCTGCCCCGATGTTCCCCTCGTCTTTCGTGCAACCTCCATTCCCACACCATCGTCTTCACCTGCACCACCGGAAGAGCATCATCATCACCGTTTCCTCGGATGAAGCTGCGGCCTAATCGGCACACCAAAGAGGTTGTACACTAATCGCCGCATTTTCTTCTTGATTCGATCTCACGATGCTGCCGGCGCTCGGCCCCGTGCCGACACGGCGCGGCTCCATCCACGGCGGCGTCGCCGGCCACTTCCTCCATGGCATCGCTCCCTCGGCGGCGACGTCCACATCAGTAGGACCTGCTGCTGCTTTAGCTCTCGCTCGCGCTGCTGCTCTGCTCTTGCTCTCGGTCCCCTGCCTGGTCTACTCTTGCTATTGCTCTTGCTCGCGCTGCTGCTCTGGCTCTTGCTCTTGCTTGCGATGCTGCTCTGATTTAGCTACACTTCACTCCGATGCCGCCGGGGTGAAGGAAGAACCAGCCGCAGTGGGGAGGGGGGCTCGTCGGAGAGGTACCCCACTATCTATCTTAGGGTTCAGGATGGGGGCGGTGGTCGCCGGTGGTGGCGGGGCGTTGGCGGGGCGGTGGCGTGGGGACCGCCGGAGAAAAAGCTTAGCACGGGGGGGGGGGGCCTAGAGGGATGACCGGGGCGGCGGCGGACCGGCGGGGGGGAGGGTTTTCGGGGCGGGCGGGGCGGCGCACCGCCGGCCGCGGGCGGTGGGGGGCTGCTGTTTGGCCGGCTCAGGGGGGTGGAGGTTGTAGATGAACTGCATGCCCTTGATTTCGTATCCAACGGCTGCAAAATCGACTGACCAGAGATGAAAAAGTCAGTCGACCGATGTGTAGCCTCACCTTGCTAGTGCGTTCAGTTTCGACAGCAAAATTCAGTTTCGACAGCAAAATTCAGTTACTACAGCAAAATTCGGTTTCGACAGTTAAGTTCAGTTTCGACAGTTAAGTTCAGTTTCGACAGTTATATTCAATTTCGACAGTTAAGTTCAGAGATGAGCGGCTGATGTATTTTACATCTAGCACTTTGTGGTTATGTATTTTACATCATGTATTGGAGATGCTATTAGAATTCCACTCAGGTTAACGTTGTTCGTTGTCTCTCTTGTCCTGCTTCAGCCTCGGTGTCGTACAACTCACCGGAGCTGCTCCAACAACGAAACCCTCCATCACAGTGGAGCAGTACCTCGGGCTCCATCTCCAGACGCCTAAGATCTTCTTCCCCTCCTCCGACAGCCAAGTCAGCCGGAGCATCCTCACCGGCCAACCCAATCATGCTGAGATCGACATGGCTTCGCCAAAGAGGTTGTACACTTGTTGCATCTCTTTTTTACTCTACATGTTATATATATTGTCCACTGAGCACACAGATTTGTTCCTTTAGTGTCTCCTTGAAAGAAAAAAACGTAGGAATTTTAATTTTCACTTGTCCTCCTTTTCAAATTCCTATTCATGAAGCACAAGCCTAAGAGATAGTAGCATAATAGCATTATAACCGTACATTTTCTTGTGGTTTGACTTAATCTCACCATGCTTCTTTGCATCATGTGATCTTCCAATTGTTGTGAATCAAACACCCAGATTGGCAGAAATCCTGTGTTTTTAAATTCTCTGTTTTGCACGTGCATTCCTATCCTATTCCTGTCTATTTCCTATCCCTGCATTGTTGGAATCCTCCAATTCAAACGAGCCCTTACAGAATTACTTCTCTTACAGATAGTTGTCAAAGAAAACCTTGTGTGGTTTGTCCCGCTCCTGCTGCGCCGTCGTCCACCCCAGCTCAGCTGCTCCAATGACAGAAGGGTCCAGCACAGCAGGGATCCAGCCTCCAGACTGTCTTTCGCCGCCTCAGATCTTCTTCCCCGCCGCTGGCAGCCATGAAAACTGCACTATCATCATCAACCGAGCAGATGACCTCGAGGACTACATGGGTCCGCAAGAGAGGTCGCACTCTTTCGTGTCTGCTTACGTTATGCATCGCTTAATATTACATGCTACTTTATCGTCCTGTTCACCGATTAGACTCTGAGTCAGCTCCAAACTAATGGTCAAACTTGAGTTTTTAAATGGTTGTGGGGTACATATCGGGGCCGCTATCAATAGTATCTATCTACTATCTGGTTAATCTCCAGTGTCTACTATGAGTTTCATGTTGGGTGGGAAACAAACAGTAAAGAATCCATTATCTGTATTTTTTAACTGAAGCCATTATCTGCCTGCTATTATTGGTTTTGGGTCTATCCACAGGTTGCTACCATCACTCTGGATTTCTGCATGCACTCCTTACATAATCTCACTATGTTTTATTCCTATGCATGACAGTTATTGTAAACAATGGAACTGAACATGTAGAGCAAAAGAGATGAGCCTTGTGTGGCAATAAAATTTCATGCAGACATCGCTCCATGGTAGGCGCAAAGGCAGCCCCCCCTCCATGCATTTTGGATTGTAATCAAGAGGAAGATATTTGTTCTGAGGGGGATTCAGAAGGAGAAGACAACTCCTATTTACCCCCTGAGGTCTTCGCTCTAACTTGGCATGCTGATGTTGGTTATATCATGCATATGGTGTCTTGCATGGCTTACTTTATACATCAAATATGTCATCTGCTTAGTTTAGACATCCTTTGTGCGAATGCCATCTGTTTAGTTTATTCATCGTTTATGTGAATTATGCAACGCCATCTTGTTTAGCCAGGCATCATATATGTGAATTTTGCAATGCCATCCTGGTTAGCCAGTCATCTTATATGTAAATTATATCAGGCCATCCTTTTTTTCGTTACATATTACATTTGTCAACAATGTTATTACATTCAACTGCTCTTCGTGTGCATCAGCCATTTGACATGGTGATGGCAAATTCTGGAGTGAAAACAAGGTCTTCAGAGCAGACTATGCTATCTGACGAAGCACATATCTCACTGGTTACGGATAGCTCCTCAGAGGAGGATTAAGAGACAGATGACCAGTCCTATTCCCCCCCCCCCCCGAGGTGTATGCTCTAACTTGGCAGGGTTATGTTGCTCATATCGTGCGTATGGTGTCTCGCATTGCTATGTCATTTGATTAGTTTAGAAATGCTTTGTGTGAATGCCACCTGTTTAGTGTCTAATTACCATATATGTGAATTATGCATTGCCATCTTGTTGCAAGACATTATATATGTGAATTATACAATGCTATCTTGTTGCAAAGGCATTATATATGTGAATTATGCAATGCCATGTTGTTTAGCCAATCATCATGTATGTGAATTATATCATGCTATCATTTTTTTGTATTATGTGTTCCATTTGGCGACAATGTTTGTATATTCAACTACTCTTCCTGTGCATCAGCCATTTGAAGCGGTGATGGAAGTATCTGGAGTGAAAACAAGGTATTCAGAGCAGACAATGCTACCTGCTGAAGCAGACATCTTGCTGGTTACAGAGAGCTCCTCAGAGGAGGATTCAGAGACTGATGACCAGTCCTATTTCCCCCCTGAGGTCTATGCTCAAACTTGGCAGGGTTATATTACCCATGTCATGCATGTTGTCTTGCATTGCTTAGTTTTTACATCATATATGGATTGCCATCTGCTTACTTGCTTATTATATAAATCATATATTTGAATTATATCATGCCATCATGTTTACATAGTACATACACATCATCTATCTGAATTATGGCATGGCACCCCATTTAATAAAGACATCATATAGTTATATCATCTCATCATGTTTAGTGTTTACAGTCATCATATTTTGAATTATGGCATTCTATCCGTGAATGTATGTGAATTATGGCATGCCAACCTATTTAATAAACACATTATATAGTTATGTCATATCATCCTGTTTACATAGTCTCATATTTTGAACTATGTATTTCCATCTTTTTTAGTTAGCCAACATAATGTGAAATTGTGTCATGCTATCCTGTTTAGTTAGCCATCATATATGTGAAATTTTGTCATGCTATCCTGTTTGGTTAGACAACATAAATATGAATTATTTCATGCCCTCTTTTATTCCCCACTATCCATTGCACCTGTCTATCATACAATGTCTATACTTTCAATTACTTTTCTTGTTTATCAGCCATTTGAATTGGAGAGCGTGATGGCAGTATCTAAGGGAGTAACAACACGGTCTTCAGAAAAGATAGTGCTACTAGTTGATGCAGATAGAACCATGGTTGTACTTGCCCAAGGACCAGATCCACCACACATAACCCAGACTCTCGCAAATTGTACCCATACCCAGTTGGACAGAGAACCAGCTACACCCCTTCTAACCCCAACCCTGGCAGATAGTAACCCAGTTCCAGTTGACACAGCACCGTCTCCACCACAGAGCACCCAAACATGAGCAGATAGTAAGGGAACTACAGTGCCCAAAGTACGAGGACCACCACTCCGAATTCCAACTCAACGCTTAAAGGAGAAGAAGATTTGTTCTCAGGTTAGGTTCTGTAGCTATGGTTCATACTCCTTTGCTCTTGCATGACTGTATTTACCCATACCAACTATTTTCAAATTTGAAGGATGGAATTGAAACTCCAATTGCGCAACAGGTATGTTTTAAACCTGTTTCTTTAACTGGTTTGGTGTTGTAACCTGCTCTATGTTGATTTCAGTTTCAATTGAATAAACAGTTATGTTCTCATGTCATGCACATTACAAGTGTTGTTATTGCTCTATAGTTACCCACACTTATATTCTGTCTATTCTGCTTTGTCTTGAACAAATATTATTTGAACTTTGTCTCTATCTTGATTTGACAACAAAAACTAGAATGATATAGACCATAAACTGACCATGGTACATAGATATATGTTTGTTTCATGTTGTTATCCTGTCCACTTTACTACTGAACTCATTTACCAAAATGAGTTTCATATACAACATGGTAAACATGTGATGTGTCTACTTGTTTCTCTTTTAGAATGCGGACAAAATATTGGAGAACAGTACCGCGTTATCCAATGGTAAAGGAAGTAATGCAGATAAGGTTCAAGATAGTGAGACATCCCTGTTGGTCTCCAAGAAAGCTGATAAAAACTATCTTGACAACAATGAGGGAACCCAAAATTCATATCTTGATGTAGTGTTCGAGTTACTGGCCACTACTGCTAGCACAAGCTCTTCGAACTCGCTGCCTGAATCAGTTCATCTTCTTAAGTCTCAACTTCAAGTTGAAAGACATCGATCAGATGTGTTGCGACAGGAAGCTGAAGGACTGAGGAAGTACCTACAGAATTCAGATGCATATTTTCTAGTGCAACAACAAGCGCTGGAGGATTTAAGCGCCAAACAAGAGAAAGTTAATAAGCTTGCTAAACATCTTGCCAGCATTATGGGTACCCAGGATATTGTTTCTTGAGATCTTATGAAGTGGTTTCAGTTTTGGATTTGTTTTCCTGCGGTGTTTATTTGCGCTGGTCGCCAACTTTGACAACCAGTGTATATGATATGCTGCTTTGTTCCCTATATTTGCACTGGTGGCGAACTTTGATGCCCAGTGGATGTAATATGTGTAATAGCCGTGATAGCCTAGCGTTAGTTGCTTGCTTATTTATTTCCTTGTTGTCTTGTTTATTTGTTTGCTTGTAGTCATTGCAGTTCTTTTTCCGCGATTAGCTAGTGGCTGCAATAACCTATTTTTTAAAACTAGGCCACAATAACCATGGGCTAATATTTACTGTAGTGCCACTAGGCCTCCTACTGGCCATAGAAATAGTGGGCCTTCTACGGGCCATAGAAACAATGGGCCTTCTATGGGCCGTAGAAATAATGGGCCTTCTGTGGGCCGTATTATCAATGGGTCTTATACGGGTCGTATAATCGATTGGCCAAACATGGGCCAAACAGACCACATTATGGTCGTAAACAGGCTAGAGTTGGAATCGTCCGTTCATGGGCCGGCCATAATGGGCCATCGTTGATAGGCCGTATTTGATGACACTATGAAATCGGCCCAACGTATTAACGGACCACAAACGGGCCGACTATAACCACGGGCTAAATTTAGCCCACAAGCAGAAAATGACAGTAACGGGTCGTAAGTAAACGAATGCTGGAAATGAGCCCAAGAATAAATGGGCTCTGAGAAGGCCGAAAGATAACATGGGCTGGAAACGGCCCAACGGAATAACGGGCCTTTAATGGGTATAAAGTGATGCACTGTTCATTACGGGCTTGTTTCACCACGGGCCATTAATGGGTGTAAAGTGATACACTGTTCATTACGGGCCAGTTTCACCACGGGCCGTTAGTAGGCCAAGAGTTACATAGGGCCTCATATGGGCCGAAAGACGTCATGGGCCATACATGGGCCAGAAGTGAAAACGGGCTGGAATCATATTGGATGGCCCAGATAACGCTACTGGGCCTAATTTGGATAGGGCGTAATGGGCCTTGGGTTAGCGGGCTGTAAATGGGCTATATTCGAACAGGCCGTTAATAGGCTTTCCATGGGCCGGCCCGCCAGCTTTTGACCAAGTCAAATGGGCCGGCCTTTTCACAGGAATGGGCCTCTGTTGGGTCGTGCCACATGTCGACGTATCATAGGCGCCTTCCGTCCAATGAGTGGTTGACATCTGTCCCAACGATGAGCCGACACGTGTTTCCTCCAGCCAATGATGATTTTACACGTGGAAAATCCCCATTGGTCGGGGCTGTTAACGGGTTATCAGATTCAAAACCCGACTCGATAGCTTAACGATGTTCCGTTATGGTGGATGCCACGTGTCGGTCACCCTTGACGAAAGCACTTCTGTAATGTCATGGAACACTTCTACGACAGCACAGGAATGACTATCTTGATTCTATCATAAATTTGTCATGGATGTAGATGCATGACAACAAAAGCGACCTACTGTGACAAACATGTATCATCACGGAAGTGTATTTTTTTGTAGTGTAGGAACAATAGGATCATTATAAGTGATAGTATTTTCTTCAACTTTAACAGGTGCAACTACTTTTACTTCAATGGGAGTATTATATTTAAACCACTTCTCCTTAGGGAGATCAACATGAGCAGCAAAAGATTCACAGAAAGAAGCTACTATCTCAGAGTCAAGTCCATATTTAGTGCTAAATTTACGGAAAACATCGGTATCCATAAAAGATTTAACACGATCAAACTTAGGTGTTATACCTGACTCCTTACCTTCGTCGAGATCCCAATTTTCAGAGTTGCGTTTAATTCTCTCCAATACAAGAAGTATCGAGCATGGAGCGATTGTTGTCAGAAAACTGAGCATAAATTTTTTAAATAATCATTTCTCTTGAGAGCTCATGATTGGGGCATGAATATGACATTGACTTAAGCCTCCCCCAAGCTTGAGCGATGCTTTCTCCTTCGCGAGGCCAAAAATTATATATATAATTACGATCACGATGAACAAGATGCATAGGATAAAACTTCTGATGGAATTCCAATTTCAACCGTTTGTAGTCCCATGATCCCATATCATCACATAGCCTATACCATGTCAATGCATCTCCCTTCAAAGATAAAGGGAAGACCCTCTTCTTGATAACATGATCGGGCATACATGCAAGCTTAAATAATCCACAAACTTCATCCACATAGATTAAGTGTAAATCAGGATGCAATGTTCCATCTCCTGCAAAAGGATTAGCCAGCAGTTTCTCTATCATACCCGAAGGAATTTCAAAGTAAACATTTTCATTTTCAGTAGGTTCAGTAGGTTGAGGAGAAACTCTTTGCTCTACCGGTCGAGGTGAAGATACCCCGAACAAGCCCCTCAAAGGATTACTTTCCATAGTAACAAGTGACAGTAAATTTCAGCACACTATATAAATTTTTCCTTACCAAATTCCACCTACCAAAGGCACTTTACTCCCCGGTAATGGCGCCAGAAAAGAGTCTTGATGACCCACAAGTATAGAGGATCTATTGTAGTCCTTTTGATAAGTAAGAGTGTCGAACCCAATCAGGAGCAGAAGGAAATGATAAGCGGTTTTCAGCAAGGTATTCTCTACAAGCACTGAAATTATGGGTAACTGATAGTTTTGTGATAAGGTAATTGGTAACGAGCAACGAGTAAATAAAGTAAATAAGGTGCAGCAAGATGGACCAATCCTTTTTGTAGAAAAGGACAAGCCTGGACAAACTCTTATATGAAGGAAAGCGCTCCCGAGGACACATGGGAATTATCGTCAAGCTAGTTTTCATCACGATCATATGATTCGCGTTCGGTACTTCGATAATTTGATATGTGGGTGGACCGGTGCTTGGGTACTGTCCTTACTTGGACAAGCATCCCACTTATGATTAACCCCTTTTGCAAGCATCCGCAACTATAACAGAAGTATTAAGGTAAACCTAACCATAGCATGAAACATATGGATCCAAATCAGCCCCTTACGAAGCAACGCATAAACTAGGGTTTAAGCTTCTGTCACTCTAGCAACCCATCATCTACTTATTACTTCCCCATGCCTCCCTCTAGGCCCAAACAATGGTGAAGTGTCATGTAGTCGATGTTCACATGACACCACTAGAGGGATGACAACATACATCTGATCAAAATATCAAACCAATACCAAATTCACATGACTACTAATAGCAAGACTTCTCCCATGTCCTCAGGAACAAACATAACTACTCACAAAGCATATTAATGTTCATAATCAGAGGGGTATTAATATGTATAATGGATCGGAACATATGATCTTCCACCAAGTAAACCAACTAGCATCAACTACAAGGAGTAATCAACACTACTAGCAACCCACAGGTACCAATCTGAGGTTTGGATACAAAGATTGGATACAAGAGATGAACTAGGGTTTGAGATGAGATGGTGCTGGTGAAGATGTTGATGGAGATTGGCCCCCTCCCGATGAGAGGAGCGTTGGTGATGACGATGGCGATGATTTCCCCCTCTCGGAGGGAAGTGTCCCCGGCAGAATAGCTCTGCTAGAGCCCTGGATTGGTTCCACCAAGGTTCCGCCTCGTGGCGGCGGAGTCTCGTCCCGAAAGCTTGCTTATAATTTTTTTTCTCAACGAAAGACTCCATATAGCAGAAGATGGGCATCGGAGGGCCACCAGGGTGTTGGGGAACGTAGTAATTTCAAAAAAATTCCAACGCACACGCAAGATCATGGTGATGCATAGCAACGAGAGGGGAGAGTGTGATCTACGTACCCTCGTAGACCGACAGCGGAAGCGTTAGCACAACGCGGTTGATGTAGTCATATGTCTTCACGGCCCGACCGATCAAGCACCGAAACTACGGCACCTTCGAGTTTTAGCACACGTTCAGCTCGATGACGATCCCCAGACTCCGATCCAGCAAAGTGTCGGGGAAGAGTTCCGTCAGCACGACGGCGTGGTGACGATCTTGATGTTCTATTGTCGCAGGGCTTTGCCTAAGCACCGCTACAATATTATCGAGGATTATGGTGGAAGGGGGCACTACACACGGCTAAGACTATGATCACGTGGATCAACTTGTGTCTATGGGGTGCTCCCTGCCTCCGTATATAAAGGATCAAGGGGGTGCGGCCGACCAGGAGGAGGGCGCGCCAGGAGGAGTCCTACTCCCACCGGGAGTAGGATTTCCCCCCTTTCCTAGTTGGAATAGGATTCGGGAAGGTGGAAAGGAGAGAGAGAGAAGGAAGGGGGGCGCCGGCCCCCTCTCCTTGTCCTATTCGGACTAGGGGGGGAGGGGCGCGCGGCCCAGCCCTGGCCACCTCTCCTCTCTTCCACTAAAGCCCACTAAGGCCCATATACCTTCCGGGGGGGGGTTCCGGTAACCTCCCGGTACTCCGGTAAAATCCCGATTTCACCCGAAACACTTCCGATATCCAAATATAGGCTTCCAATATATCAATCTTTATGTCTCGACCATTTCGAGACTCCTCGTCATGTCCGTGATCACATCCGGGACTCCGAACAAACTTCGGTACATCAAAATGCATAAACTCATAATATAACTGTCATCAAAACCTTAAGCGTGCGGACCCTACGGGTTCGAGAACATTGTAGACATGACCGAGACACGTCTCCGGTCAATAACAAATAGCGGAACCTGGATGCTCATATTGGCTCCCACATATTCTACAAAGATCTTTATCGGTCAGACCGCATAACGACATACGTTGTTCCCTTTGTCATCGGTATGTTACTTGCCCGAGATTCGATCGTCGGTATCTCAATACCTAGTTCAATCTCGTTACTGGCAAGTCTCTTTACTCGTTCCGTAATACATCATCTCACAACTAACTCATTAGTTGCAGTGCTTGCAAGGCTTATGTGATGTGCATTACCGAGAGGGCCCAGAGATACCTCTCCGACATTCGGAGTGACAAATCCTAATCTCGAAATACGCCAACCCAACATGTACCTTTGGAGACACCTGTAGAGCACCTTTATAATCACCCATTTACGTTGTGACGTTTGGTAGCACACAAAGTGTTCCTCCGGCAAACGGGAGTTGCATAATCTCATAGTCATAGGAACATGTATAAGTCATGAAGAAAGCAATAGCAACATACTAAACGATCGGGTGCTAAGCTAATGGAATGGGTCATGTCAATCAGATCATTCACCTAATGATGTGATCCCGTTAATCAAATAACAACTCTTTGTCCATGGTTAGGAAACATAACCATCTTTGATTAACGAGCTAGTCAAGTAGAGGCATACTAGTGACACTCTGTTTGTCTATGTATTCACACATGTATTATGTTTCCGGTTAATACAATTCTAGCATGAATAATAAACATTTATCGTGATATAAGGAAATAAATAATAACTTTATTATTGCCTCTAGAGCATATTTACTTCAGTCTCCCACTTTCACTAGAGTCAATAATCTAGATTACACAGTAATGATTCTAACACCCATGGAGCCTTGGTGCTGATCATGTTTTGCTCGTGGAAGAGGCTTAGTCAATGGGTCTGCTACATTCAGATCTGTATGTATATTGCAAATCTCTATGTCTCCCACCTGGACTAGATCCCAGATGGAATTGAAGCGTCTCTTGATGTGCTTTGTTCTCTTGTGAAATCTGGATTCCTTTGCCAAGGCAATTGCACCAGTATTGTCACAAAAGATTTTCATTGGACCCGATGCACTAGGTATGACACCTAGATCGGATATGAACTCCTTCATCCAGACTCCTTCATTTGCTGCTTCCGAAGCAGCTATGTATTCCGCTTCACACGTAGATCCCGCCACGACGCTTTGTTTAGAACTGCACCAACTGATAGCTCCACCGTTTAATGTAAACACGTATCCGGTTTGCGATTTAGAATAGTCCGGATCAGTGTCAAAGCTTGCATCAACGTAACCATTTACGATGAGCTCTTTGTCACCTCCATAAACGAGAAACATATCCTTAGTCATTTTCAGGTATTTCAGGATGTTCTTGACCGCTGTCCAGTGATCCACTCCTGGATCACTTTGGTACCTCCCTGCTAGACTTATAGCAAGGCACACATCAGGTCTGGTACACAGCATTGCATACATGATAGAGCCTATGGCTGAAGCATAGGGAACATCTTTCATTTTCTCTCTATCTTCTGCAGTGGTCGGGCATTGAGTCTTACTCAACTTCACACCTTGTAACACAGGCAAGAACCCTTTCTTTGCTTGATCCATTTTGAACTTCTTCAAAACTTTGTCAAGGTATGTGCTTTGTGAAAGTCCAATTAAGTGTCTTGATCTATCTCTATAGATCTTAATGCCTAATATGTAAGCAGCTTCACCGAGGTCTTTCATTGAAAAACTCTTATTCAAGTATCCCTTTATGCTATCCAGAAATTCTATATCATTTCCAATTAGTAATATGTCATCCACATATAATATCAGAAATGCTACAGAGCTCCCACTCACTTTCTTGTAAATACAGGCTTCTCCAAAAGTCTGTATAAAACCAAATGCTTTGATCACACTATCAAAGCGTTTATTCCAACTCCGAGAGGCTTGCACCAGTCCATAAATGGATCGCTGGAGCTTGCACACTTTGTTAGCTCCCTTTGGATCGACAAAACCTTCTGGTTGCATCATATACAACTCTTCTTCCAGAAATCCATTCAGGAATGCAGTTTTGACATCCATCTGCCAAATTTCATAATCATAAAATGCGGCAATTGCTAACATGATTCGGACAGACTTAAGCATCGCTACGGGTGAGAAGGTCTCATCGTAGTCAATCCCTTGAACTTGCCGAAAACCTTTTGCGACAAGTCGAGCTTTGTAGACAGTAATATTACCGTCAGCGTCAGTCTTCTTCTTGAAGATCCATTTATTCTCAATTGCTTGCCGATCATTGGGCAAGTCAACCAAAGTACATACTTTGTTCTCATACATGGATCCCATCTCAGATTTCATGGCTTCAAGCCATTTTGCGGAATCTGGGCTCACCATCGCTTCTTCATAGTTCGTAGGTTCATCATGATCTAGTAGCATGACTTCCAGAACAGGATTACCGTACCATTCTGGCGCGGATCTCACTCTGGTTGATCTATGAGGTTCAGTAGTATCTTGTTCTGAAGTTTCATGATCATCATCATTAGCTTCCTCACTAACTGGTGTAGGAGTCACAGAAACAGGTTTCTGTGATGTACTACTTTCCAATAAGGGAGTAGGTACAGTTACCTCGTCAAGTTCTACTTTCCTCCCACTCACTTCTTTCGAGAGAAACTCCTTCTCCAGAAAGTTTCCGAATTTAGCAACAAAAGTCTTGCCTTCGGATCTGTGATAGAAGGTGTATCCAATAGTTTCCTTTGGATATCCTATGAAGACACATTTCTCCGATTTGGGTTCGAGCTTATCAGGTTGAAGCTTTTTCACATAAGCATCGCAGCCCCAAACTTTCAGAAACGACAACTTTGGTTTTTCTTGCCAAACCACAGTTCATAAGGCGTCGTCTCAACGGATTTTGATGGTGCCCTATTTAACGTGAATGCGGCCGTCTCTAGAGCGTATCCCTAAAACGATAGCGGTAAATCAGTAAGAGACATCATAGATCGCACCATATCTAGTAAAGTACGATTACGACGTTCGGACACACCATTACGCTGTGGTGTTCCGGGTGGCGTGAGTCGCGAAACTATTCCACAATTTTTCAAATGTACACCAAACTTGTAACTCAAATATTCTCCTCCACAATCAGATCGTAGGAATTTTATTTTCTTGTTACGATGATTTTCAACTTCACTCTGAAATTCTTTGAACTTTTCAAACGTTTCAGACTTATGTTTCATTAAGTAGATATACCCATATCTGCTTAAGTCATCTGTGAAGGTGAGAAAATAACGATATCCGCCACGAGCCTCAACATTCATCGGACCACATACATCTGTATGTATGATTTCCAATAAATCTGTTGCTCTCTCCATAGTACCGGAGAACGGTGTTTTTGTCATCTTACCCATAAGGCACGGTTCGCAAGTACCAAGTGATTCATAATCAAGTGGTTCCAAAAGCCCATCAGTATGGAGTTTCTTCATGCGCTTTATACCGATATGACCTAAACGGCAGTGCCACAAATAAGTTGCACTATCATTATCAACTCTGCATCTTTTGGCTTCAACACTATGAATATGTGTGTCACTACTATCGAGATTTAATAAGAATAGACCACTCTTTAAGGGTGCATGACCATAAAAGATATTACTCATGTAAATAGAACAACCATTATTCTCTGATTTAAATGAATAACCGTCTCGCATCAAACAAGATCCAGATATAATGTTCATGCTTAACGCTGGCACCAAATAACAATTATTTAGGTCTAATATTAATCCCGAAGGTAGATGTAGAGGTAGCGTGCCGACTGCGATCACATCGACTTTGGAACCATTTCCCACGCGCATCGTCACCTCGTCCTTAGCCAATCTTCGCTTAATCCGTAGTCCCTGTTTCGAGTTGCAAATATTAGCAACAGAACCAGTATCAAATACCCAGGTGCTACTGCGAGCATTAGTAAGGTACACATCAATAACATGTATATCACATATACCTTTGTTCACCTTGCCATCCTTCTTATCCGCCAAATACTTGGGGCAGTTCCGCTTCCAGTGACCAGTCTGCTTGCAGTAGAAGCACTCAGTTTCAGGCTTAGGTCCAGGTTTGGGTTTCTTCTCTTGAGTAGCAACTTGCTTGCTGTTCTTTTTGAAGTTCCCCTTCTTCTTCCCTTTGCCCTTTTTCTTGAAACTAGTGGTCTTGTTGACCATCAACACTTGATGCTCCTTCTTGATTTCTACCTCCGCAACTTTCAGCATTGCGAAGAGCTCGGGAATAGTCTTATTCATCCCTTGCATATTATAGTTCATCACGAAGCTCTTGTAGCTTGGTGGCAGTGATTGGAGAATTCTATCAATGACGCAATCATCTGGAAGATTAACTCCCAATTGAATCAAGTGATTATTATACCCAGACATTTTGAGTATATGCTCACTGACAGAACTGTTCTTCTCCATCTTGCAGCCATAGAACTTATTGAAGACTTCATATCTCTCAATCTAGGCATTTGCTTGAAATATTAACTTCAACTCCTGGAACATCTCATATGCTCCATGATGTTCAAAACATCGTTGAAGTCCCGATTCTAAGCCGTAAAGCATGGCACACTGAACTATCGAGTAGTCATCAGCTTTTCTCTGCCAGACGTTCATAACATTTGGTGTTGCTCCAGCAGCAGGCCTGGCACCCAGTGGTGCTTCCAGGACGTAATTCTTCTGTGCAGCAATGAGGATAATCCTCAAGTTACGGACCCAGTCCGTGTAATTGCTGCCATCATCTTTCAACTTTGCTTTCTCAAGGAACGCATTAAAATTCAACGGAGCAACAGCACGGGCCATCTATCTACAATCAAGCATAAACAAGCAAGATACTATCAGGTACTAAGTTTCATGATAAATTTAAGTTCAGTTAATTTACTTAAAGAACTCCCACTTAGATAGACATCCCTCTAATCCTCTAAGTGATTACGTGATCCAAATCAACTAAACCATGTCCGATCATCACGTGAGATGGAGTAGTTTCATTGGTGAACATCACTATGTTGATCATATCTACTATATGATTCACACTCGACCTTTCGGTCTCCGTGTTCCGAGGCCATATCTGTATATGCTTGGCTCGTCAAGTATAACCTGAGTATTCCGCGTGTGCAACTGTTTTGCACCCGTTGTATTTGAACGTAGAGCCTATCACACCCGATCATCACGTGGTGTCTCAGCACGAAGAACTTTCGCAACGGTGCATACTCAGGGAGAACACTTCTTGATAATTAGTGAGAGATCATCTTATAATGCTACCGTCAATCAAAGCAAGATAAGATGCATAAAAGATAAACATCACATGCAATCAATATAAGTGATATGATATGGCCATCATCATCTTGTGCTTGTGATCTCCATCTTCGAAGCACCGTCGTGATCACCATCGTCACCGGCGCGACACCTTGATCTCCATCGTAGCATCGTTGTCGTCTCGCCAATCTTATGCTTCCACGACTATCGCTACCGCTTAGTGATAAAGTAAAGCATTACAGCGCGATTGCATTGCATACAATAAAGCGACAACCATATGGCTCCTGCCAGTTGCTGATAACTCGGTTACAAAACATGATCATCTCATACAATAAAATTTAGCATCATGTCTTGACCATATCACATCACAACATGCCCTGCAAAACCAAGTTAGACGTCCTCTACTTTGTTGTTGCAAGTTTTACGTGGCTGCTACGGGCTTAAGCAAGAACCAATCTTACCTACGCATCAAAACCACAATGATAGTTTGTCAAGTTGGTGCTGTTTTAACCTTCGCAAGGACCGGGCGTAGCCACACTCGGTTCAACTAAAGTTGGAGAAACTGTCACCCGCTAGCCACCTCTATGCAAAGCACGTCGGGAGAACCGGTCTCGCGTAAGCGTACGCGTAATGTCGGTCCGGGCCACTTCGTCCAACAATACCGCCGAACCAAAGTATGACATGCTGGTAAGCAGTATGACTTATATCGCCCACAACTCACTTGTGTTCTACTCGTGCATATAACATCAACATATAAAACCTAGACTCGGATGCCACTGTTGGGGAACGTAGTAATTTCAAAAAAAATCCTACGCACACGCAAGATAAAGGTGATGCATAGCAACGAGAGGGGAGAGTGTGATCTACGTACCCTCGTCGACCGACAGCGGAAGCGTTAGCACAACGCGGTTGATGTAGTCGTCCGTCTTCACGGCCCGAACGATCAAGCACCGAAACTACGGCACCTCCGAGTTTTAGCACACGTTCAGCTCGATGACGATCCCCGGACTCCGATCCAGCAAAGTGTCGGGGAAGAGTTCCGTCAGCACGACGGCGTGGTGACGATCTTGATGTTCTACTGTCACAGGGCTTCACCTAAGCACCGCTACAATATTATCGAGGATTATGGTGGAAGGGGGCACCGCACACGGCTAAGACTATGATCACGTGGATCAACTTGTGTCTATGGGGTGCCGCCTGCCTCCGTATATAAAGGATCAAGAGGGGTGCGGCCGGCCAGGAGGAGGGCGCGCCAGGAGGAGTCCTACTCCCACCGGGAGTAGGATTTCCCCCCTTTCCTAGTTGGAATAGGATTCGGGAAGGGGGAAAGGAGAGAGAGAGAAGGAAGGGGGGAGCCGGCCCCCTCTCCTTGTCCTATTCGGACTAGGGGGGGGAGGCACGCGGCCCAGCCCTGGCCACCTCTCCTCTCTTCCACTAAAGCCCACTAAGGCCCATATACCTTCCGGGGGGGTTTCGGTAACCTCCCGGTACTCCGGTAAAATCCCGATTTCACCCGAAACACTTCCGATATCCAAATATAGGCTTCCAATATATCAATCTTTATGTCTCGACCATTTCGAGACTCCTCGTCATGTCCGTGATCACATCCGAGACTCCGAATAAACTTCGGTACATCAAAATGCATAAACTCATAATATAACTGTCATCAAAACCTTAAGCGTGCGGACCCTACGGGTTTGAGAACAATGTAGACATGACCGAGACACGTCTCCGGTCAATAACTAATAGCGGAACCTGGATGCTCATATTGGCTCCCACATATTCTACGAAGATCTTTATTGGTCAGACCGCATAACAACATACGTTGTTCCCGTTGTCATCGGTATGTTACTTGCCCGAGATTCGATCGTCAGTATCTCAATACCTAGTTCAATCTCGTTACCGGCAAGTCTCTTTACTCGTTTCGTAATACATCATCTTGCAACTAACTCATTAGTTGTAATGCTTGCAAGGCTTATGTGATGTGCATTACCGAGAGGGCCCAGAGATACCTCTCCGACATTCGGAGTGACAAATCCTAATCTCGAAATACGCCAACCCAACATGTACCTTCGGAGACACCTGTAGAGCACCTTTATAATCACCCATTTACGTTGTGACGTTTGGTAGCACACAAAGTGTTCCTCCGGCAAATGGGAGTTGCATAATCTCATAGTCATAGGAACATGTATAAGTCATGAAGAAAGCAATAGCAACATACTAAACGATCAGGTGCTAAGCTAATGGAATGGGTCATGTCAATCAGATCATTCACCTAATGATGTGATCCCATTAATCAAATAACAACTCTTTGTCCATGGTTAGGAAACATAACCATCTTTGATTAACGAGCTAGTCAAGTAGAGGCATACTAGTGACACTCTGTTTGTCTATGTATTCACACATGTATTATGTTTCCGGTTAATACAATTCTAGCATGAATAATAAAACATTTATCATGATATAAGGAAATAAATAATAACTTTATTATTGCCTCTAGGGCATATTTCCTTCAGTCTCCCACTTGCACTAGAGTCAATAATCTAGATTACACAGTAATGATTCTAACACCCATGGAGCCTTGGTGCTGATCATGTTTTGCTCGTGGAAGAGGCTTAGTCAACGGGTCTGCTACATTCAGATCTGTATGTATCTTGCAAATCTCTATGTCTCCCACCTGGACTAGATCCCGGATGGAATTGAAGCATCTCTTGATGTGCTTTGTTCTCTTGTGAAATCTGGATTCCTTTGCCAAGGCAATTGCACCAGTATTGTCACAAAAGATTTTCATTGGACCCGATGCACTAGGTATGACACCTAGATCGGATATGAACTCCTTCATCCAGACTCCTTCATTTGATGCTTCCGAAGCAGCTATGTATTCCGCTTCACACATAGATCCCGCCATGACGCTTTGTTTAGAACTGCACCAACTAACAGCTCCACCGTTTAATGTAAACACGTATCCGGTTTGCGATTTAGAATCGTCCGGATCAGTGTCAAAGCTTGCATCAACGTAACCATTTACGAAGAGCTCTTTGTCACCTCCATAAACGAGAAACATATCCTTAGTCCTTTTCAGGTATTTCAGGATGTTCTTGACCGCTGTCCAGTGATCCACTCCTGGATCACGTTGGTATCTCCCTCTTTATGTAAACCTTGTAAAATAAGAGAGAATAGGCATAAGTATTGTGACATTATGTGTAATAACAGCCCATAATGCAATAGATATCGATATAAAAGCATGATGCAAAATGGACGTATCAGCTACTAAGGATAAAACGATGGGGTCTATCTCTACATAGATAGATCTTGTCTACATCATGTCATCATTCTTATTGCATTACTCTGTTTCCCCATGAACTTAATACACTAGATGAATGCTGGATAGCGGTCGACGTGTGGAGTAATAGTAGTAGATGCAGGCAGGAGTCAGTCTACTAATCTTGGACGTGATGCCTATGTAATGTACATTGCCTGGATATCGTCATGATTATTTGAAGTTCTATCAATTCCCCAACAGTAATTTATTTACCCATCGTTTGCTATGTTTCTCAAGAGAAGCCACTAGTGAAACCTACAGCCCCCAGGTCTCTTTCTCATATTATTTTCCTTTGCGATCTATTTTATTTGCCTTTCATTTTCGGATCTATTAAATCCAAAAATACAAAAATACCTTGCTGCAATTTGTTCTTATTTATTTTATTTGGCGTTCGATCTATCAATCTATTACAATTTCTTTCACGTCTGTTTGCCTATCTTGGGGCGTCTCTACCCAAAAGGGATTGACAACCCCTTTTACACATGGGGTTGCGAGTATTTGTTATTTGTGTGCAGGGGTTGTTTATGTTGTGTTGATTGGTTCTCCTACTAGTTCGATAACCTTGGTCTCATCACTGAGGGAAATACCTACCGCCGTTGTGCTGCATCATCCCTTCCTCTTTGGGGAAATACCGATGTAGCTTCAAGCCGCATCAACCCCCAGGGCGGCGATGCGATCTAGCAGCTCGTTCAAAGACGAGGTATCTGTTGGATCCATCTTTTCAGAGTGTTCGAGGCTGATGCAGAGACGATGTTTGGCGATTGTGGGGGCCACCGTTGGCTTAACAGTCGGGCGAGTGCCCATGGTAAAACCGCCGAGCTGGAGGGCCTGACCTGGAGCTAGGGTCCTTCCAGAAGTGACATTGTCATTGATGACAAGGCGAGCCATCGATCCTCCTGCCGACAACACAACGGAACTCTCAATGAAAGCACCAATGTCGGTGTCAAAACCGGCCGATCTCAGGTAGGGGGTACCGAACTATGCGTCTAAGGATCGAAGGTAACAAGGGACAGGGGGAACATGATGTTTACCCAGGTTCGGGCCCTCTTAATGGAGGTAAAACTTAACATCCCCAGTATCACACTACAGTGATCACCCTCTGATAATGCCTAGTCATCATGAGTATCAGTGCTTGATCATAATTTGGATCATAGCTCATTTCAAATTCCAATTCAAATTTAAAATGAAAAAACATTTATAAAAAAATTCGAATGAAATCATTTTGGCTCCAAACCATTTTCTAGCAGTGGTAAATATTACACTATAATTACTAAGCTAAGTCACATATTTTTACAAAACTCGATGGTGGCTAAATAATTTACAAAACAGAAAATAAAGCAAAAAGGAAAAAAAGAAAAGGGGCAAAGGCCTATTGTACACTTGGGCTTCCAGTGCATAGTAGCCAGCCCAACCCACTAGGGGGGGGCCTTTCCCTACCTCCTACTGCTCAACGCACGCGGTGGTCGATGGGCATGCGTCCGTGGCCGCGAATGGCCACGCGGCAGCCATTCGGCCTCTCCCCGCCGTCTACAAGGTCGTCCTCGACCCTCCCGCTAACCCTAGCTCGACCCCCTCCTCTCTCGCGCGCCCGCGCTTCTCCCTCCTTAGATCTCCTTTGACCCGAGCGCGCTCACCGCCGTTCCTTGTCGCCATCGCGACCACAGCCACCACCTCGCTTCACCGTCACGTCGTGAAGCTCCGCCGGACCCCGCTGCAGCCTCCCCGACCTCGAGCCTGAGCTCTGCATCACCGTAGCCTCAGATTGAGGCTGTCTTCTTCCTCGGATCGCCGGTGCATCTCCGACGAACGCCATCGACTCATGCTGCTCCTAAACTACCAAGGGCCATCGGCGTGCCGCTCGGTGAGCTTCTACATCTTCTGCTCATCCCCGTTAACCCCCTTGCGCACCGTAGCTACCTCGTCGTCGTTGCTGTGAGCTTGTCGCCGCGGATCACCTCGCCATCGTGGCCATGGCCCCTGTCGTGCTCGCCTGAGCATGACATCGAGCTCCTGGTGCTCATAGGAGCCCAGCAAGCATGAGCGCGTGCCTCCCCGTGCCTCCTAGCTCCGCTTTAGCTCATCGCCGACGCCGCTCCGGTCGTTCCCGGTGCCTCTCGCTAGCCTTGATGGACGCGACACTCGCTACTCGTTCGAACGCATCCGTGCGCACGCCCGTAACTATGGCCACCTAGGGCCGCACCCTACTCCCCCCGCCCTGCTACCCGCCTGCAGCGTCGTCCCCTGCTCGCTCGCGTGCCCGGCCGCGGCGGCTTCTCCCGACCGCGCCATCCGCCTGCTGGAGCTCCCCGTCGTGCTGCTCGCTCGCATCGGCCGCCCACTGCCTTCTTCCCCTACCGCTGCCCGCGCTTTCCAGCGCTCGCACGCGAGGCCTCGACCTGGCCAACCGCCGCTGTCGCCCGCGGCCACTGCCCCTTTGCCGCACCTGCCTCGCCGTTGCGCCCTCCCTGCACCGCACGTCGCGCCCCAACTCACCATGCTGCGGTTGCTACATCTCCCGCCGCCGATGCGCCCCGCTGCCGCTGCCTTCCTACTCCGCCGGCGCCTGACCGTACCTGCCGAGCCACGCCGTTGTCGTCCCGCCACCCATCTGCGCAGCAGCCGTCCCTCGCCGCTCCGCCCGTGATGTTGCCTGCTGCTGGCGCTCCGGGCTGCCGCTGCTAGGCACCGCCCGACGTCGGCGCTCGCCGCCGTTGCCCCGGGCCTGCAGCGCCTCGCCGCGCGTAACAGCTGCCTGGATTTGTCCTCGCCCGATAGCACGTAACCGCCCGCCCGCTTGGCCTTTGGGCCAATGACGACAGGGCCCCACGCCCCTCTTAAAAAATAGAAGTTTTAAAAACAATAAATATATATATTATTAAAAATAATTAATTAGTTAAACGATTAATTAAACTTAATTAGCCTAATCACCTAGTTTACTTAACTAAACTGTTAGACTAGACTAAACAGTCAATGACAGGGGGCCCACCCCTGTTGACCAGTCAAACATTGACTGGTCAACTAGGACCCCCTGGACACACTAGTCAGCCCTGGGTGCACTACACCTGGTGCAATTGGTGTTTTTGCTATTTTAATTCCAATTAATATAAATTCCAGAAATTTCAGTAAATGTTTAAAACTTTGAAAAATCATAGAAAAATAACCGTAGCTCGGATGAAAATGTTTTCTACATGAAAGTTGCTCAGAAAAATCCAACGAATCCGAATACGTAGACCGTTCGTCTGCCACACATCCCTAGAATAGCAAACACGCAACTTTCCCCCTCCGGTTCATCTATCCAAAAACGCGAAACACCGGGAATACTTTCCCAGATGTTTCCCCCTTCGCCGGTATCACCTCCTACTGCGTTAGGGCACACCTGGCACCGTTACTTGTCTTGTCATGCATTGATATGCATCTGTTTGCATTGTATTCATTTTTTCTTTCCCCTCTTCTCTCTGGTAGACTACGAGACTGACTGTCGTGGTATTCTCACGGGGGGGTGCAAGACGACATATGCCACAAGGTGGCTTCGTGTGAGGGCAAGACTGCTGCCGGAATATCCAGGGACGGGTATGCGAGTAGCATGCGCTAGTTTACCCAGGTTCGGGGCTCTCCGGAGAGATAACACCCCTACTCCTGCATGTCTGACTATATCTGGTATATCTGGTACAGAGTGCTCCTAGAGCTGTATCTGAAAGCAGTGACATGGGCATCTGGTTTCATAAATGCATGTATGTGGTATGCTAGTGGCCGGCTATGCCCATGGCATGTGGCCGAATGGATGGGTGTGCTCCTACGTGAGTGCCCATGAGAGTGTGTGGTGGATGGATGGATGCTATATATAGTGTGTAGCTAGCTTAATGTGTAAGCTAGCTAGTGGCATGGGTGATAGTGGCTTTGGTTGTAAGCTACCTTGGGTAGCTTACAAGCCAAGCTATGTAGGCATAGCTAGTGGCATGGTGTATGTCATGCTTGTCCCCTGGGGTACTTTATAAATCAGTACCCAGGGGACACATTACACTGTAGATGACGTCGCAGTATGGTCGTCACATCGGGGTCGTATCAGGCTGCAGTTGACTTCGGGCAGTTGGCTGGTTGGAGCAGTCGGCAGCCAGCAGCCGGCCGGGATGGCCGGGCAGTCGGTAGTCAGCAGCCGGTCGGGGTGGCCGGGCAGTTGGCAGCCAGCAGCCAGCCTGGTGGAGCAGTCAGCAGCCAGCAGCCGGCAGGGGCGGCCGGGCAGTCAACAGCCCGCAGCCGCCAGCCAGCAGCCGGCCTGGGGGAGCAGTCAGCAGCCAGCAGCCGGCCGGGTAGTCGGACTGAGGGGCTTTGCTAGCCCCGATGTCTTAATTTATTATCTCGCCGTCTTCGGGGTATCTGTGTCCAATTACTCCGACAGTAACCCCCAAGCCTCCGGGCAACTTGGCAAAGTTGGGCGGAGGTTTTTTGGCGAGTGTTCATGAAAATGATCATGAAAAAGACAAAGTTAGTCCACGGAGATATATCAAATGTTTGCTTTTAGCATTGCAAGTTTTATGCGGAGGGTGCCGACTCGGTTTCGTCCGAGCCCCCTTAATCTTTTTCGTGTTCCCTCTGTTTTTGGCTTGTGCTCTCGCTAGCCAGACAACCGCTCTGCGGTCTGTGGCTGAGAGTGGGCCGTGAAGTGGAGTGTACAGTACTCAGAGTCTGGGAGCAGATTCGACCGAGCAGATACTTGTAAAGGAAATGGCTGGGTCGCCCGAACCATTTTTCTTTCCGGACGTTTTTCGCGTGGGTGGCCTCCAGCGATCACTCTTGCTAGTCGAACAACCGCTCTGCGGTCTATGACTAAGAGTGGGCCTTTGGTACCGCGCACGCTACTAAGCCGTTTGCGGGAACTAACGTCTCAGGCCAAACGGCCAGCCCCCGGGCCAACTCTGGTTGGCGCCGGGGCGAACAGTGATGCTACTGTAATAAAACACGAAGACAGGCCCCGAGCTTCGCTCGGGGTTATCCGTGCTTGCGTAGTGCAAAAAATATGCGGGTGAGGAGCTCACATTGATTTTCGCGTAGCCGAGGAGGAGTTTTCCGAAGACAGCCGGCGCGGCTCGGCGCTCGCGGAGTGCGCCGGTGCACCCGCTGGGTGTAGCCTTCGAGCCCCCGGGTGCTCGAAGGGGGGTCCCGGCCGGTCAGGCTCGACCGGCCAGGCGACGAGGCGTTTTGCATCACCTTTTTTCTTCTTGTTCTCTTCTGCCGGCTGCTGGAAGCCGGACAAAACTCTTTTTTTGTCTGCAATCTTTGCGGGGGCACGTCAGCGCACCCGCTGGGTGTAGCCCCCGAGATTCGGGACGACTGCCGAGCAGTCGGGCCGAATCTCCCGGTGACTACTTTGTCTTCTTCTTCGCGGGGGCGCGTCAGCGCACTCACTAAGTGTAGCCCTCGAGATTCGGGCCGACTGCTCGGCTCTCCCGGCAACTAATTTGTCTTCTTTCTCGCGGTGGCACGTCAGCGCACCCGCTGGGTGTAGCCCCCGAGATTCGGGCCGACTGCTGAGCAGTCGGGCCGGATCTCCCGGCAACTAATTTGTCTTCTTTTTTAAAGTTTGTGTTTTTTTCTTCTTCTCTTTGTCCGGTTGTGGATAGCCGGGCGCACATTTCTTTTTCATCCAGCGAGGTAGTCGGACTTTTGCTTTTTTTCCAGCCGGCATATCACTTCATTCATCATTTTTTTTTCTTGCGGCCGGCTGTTGACTTGGTCAGTCGGACCTCTTTTCCTTTGCACGAGCAGTCGGCCACAGCGGGCAGATGCCTCTCTTTTTTTCTCTCTTCTTCTTGTTTCTTTTTCTGTCCGACTCCACGTGGGCAGCCGGACCTCTATCTTTGTCTCTTTTTTTTCTCAGCACCCGGATACTTTTCTGGCCGGCCCCATGCGGGCAGCCGGCCCCCCTTTTTTTTCTTCTCCAACCGACCCAGGGGAGCCGGATGCGGGAACCCGGCGGGTGCGCAAGGGGCACAACTGGCCACGGCGCTCGACCCGAGAGCCGGCAGCGGAGGCGCGCGACCTGACCGGCCAGAGGCGCGGCAAGGGAGCCGGCACGGCGCACGGAGGCGCAGGCGGCCTCGGGCAGAGTCGGACGGGGCCAGCGGGAGGCGGAGAGGCGGCGACCCGGCCAGGAGGCAAGGCTGGGAGGACCCGGCATTGGGGGAGCCAGCCTGGTGAGGGCGACGCGGCCAGGCGGAGCGGCGCGCGAGGCCCAGCAGTGAGAGCAGCGACGGGCGGCATCCGGCGCCGGTTGGTGGAGGTGGGCAAAGCCGGCCGGCGCGGGGCACGCGGCCGCGGGGCGGGGGACGTGGCGTCGAGGACCCGGCGCGGCGCTGAGGGGCCGGCCCGAGGCCGGCGAGCGGGCGCAGAGGTGAGCACGACGCGCGTGCAACGTGAAAGCGGCCAGGCGCGGCCGGGCATCTGCGGGCGCAGGGAGACGGCCGAGGCGCGGGAGGCCGGGTCCGGCCGGGGATACATGGAGCCGGCCGCGCGCGCGAGGGGGCAGGCCAGCCGGAGCAGAGGACCCAGCGCGGCAAGTCGGACAGGCGCGACGACGAGGAACTGCCGAACCGGAGGCGACGCGACTGCAGACAGGGGCGAGTCGGTGCACGAGGCGGAGTGGCCGAAGCAGAGCAGGAGGGGCACGAGCATGAGGGCATGCCCGCTTGGGAAGCCGGGCTGTCTGCCTGGGGGTGAGAGCGGCAGCAGTGGTCGCAGCAGTAGGTAGCAGTAGTAGTTGGCGGTGGCGCAGATAGCAGCGGACGCGCAGAGAGCGGCCGGCAAGAGAGCGCGCGCACGCAGTGGAGTAGGAGGCTCGAGTCACGACGGGCATGAAGCCAGAGTACACGCAGCGTCCGGCCATCGTCTGACCGATCCATGGTCATTATCTAGGATGTGTTTGGCCGTTGACTAGCTTGCGTCTAGGACGCGTATAGTGTATGGCTATGGTTTGATTTGCTGGACAGCGTGTATGGCTAATGGTTTGACCATTGTTGATTTGCATCTAGCTAGCTTGCAAAGATGGTATGTGGAGGAGCAAACGCGCGCTCCGGCCGGAGCAAGGTGTAAGAGCAGGCGCGAGCGGCGCGGGGATGGACTTGGCCGACTGAAACGAGGCCCCGCGCGCGGACGGGCGGCCGGCGTCGCAACAGTGGTGATGACGAAGGCGGCGAGGCCGACGGCGAGGATGCGCCGTCCCGTGCGGCCACTCCGGGAGAGGGTCGAAATCGAGCCCCCGAGCACTACCGGAGAGATGGTGCGACGCCGCGGCGGTGATGGCGAAGATGGTCCCGCCCGGACTGCGAAACCAGCAGCAGCGCGATAGCATAGTACCGCCCCACGGTGGGCGCCAAATGTCGTGATATTCTCACGAGGGGGTGCAAGATGACATATGCCACAAGGTGGCTTCGTGTGAGGGCAAGACTGCTGCCGGAATATTCAGGGACGGGTATGCGAGTAGCACGCGCTAGTTTATCCCAGGTTCGGGGCTCTCCGGAGAGATAACACCCCTACTCCTGCATGTCTGAGTATATCTGGTATATCTGGTACAGAGTGCTTCTGGAGCTGTATCTGAAAGCAGTGCCACGGGCATCTGATTTCATAAATGCATGTATGTGGTATGCTAGTGGCCGGCTATGCCCATGGCATGTGGCCGAATGGATGGGTGTGCTCCTACGTGAGTGCTCATGAGAGTATGTGGTGGATGGATGGATGGTTGCTATATATAGTGTGTAGCTTGATTAATGTGTAAGCTAGCTAGTGGCATGGGTGGTAGTGGCTTTGGTTGTAAGCTACTTTGGGTAGCTTACAAGCCAAGCTATGTAGGCATAGCTAGTGGCATGGTGCATGTCATGCTTGTCCCTTGGGGTACTTTATAAATCAGTACCCAGGGGACACGATACACTGTAGATGACGTCGCAGTATGGTCGTCATGTCGGGGTCGTGTCAGGCTGCAGTTGACTTCGGGCAGTTGGCTGGTTGGAGCAGTCGGCAGCCAGCAGCCGGCCGGGATGGCCGGACAGTCGGCAGTCAGCAGACGGCCGTGGTGGCCGGGTAGTCGGCAGTCAGCAGCCGGCCTGATGGAGCAGTCGGCAGCCAGCAGCCGGCAGGGGCAGCCGGGCAGTCAGCAGTCAGCAGCCAGCAGCCGGCCTGGGGGAGCAGCCAGCAGCCGGCCGGATAGTCGGACTGAGGGGCTTTGCTAGCCCCGATGTCTTGATTTATTGTCTCGCCGTCTTCGGGGTATCTGTGTCCAATTACTCCGACACTGACGCCGCTGCTGGTGCCTTGATCGACTACGTTGTTGACGACCCCTCCTTATCAGAGCAACCAGGCAAGCCCCCCCTGATCACCAGATATCGTCTATTCTTCTCTCAACTGCTTGCATTAGAGTAGTGTAGTGATAACCCACAAGTATAGGGGATCACATTATTTTTCGATAAGTAAGAGTGTCGAACCCAACGAGGAGCTAAAGGTAGAACAAATATTCCCTCAAGTTTTATCAACCACCGATACAACTCTACGCACGCTTGACGTTCACTTTACCTAGAACAAGTATGAAACTAGAAGTACTTTGTAGGTGTTGTTGGATAGGTTTGCAAGATAATAAAGAGTATGCAAATAAAAAGTAGGGGCTGTTTAGATAAAGACACAACTAAATTAGTTCTAGTAGAGAGCTTGTTGTTATGAGAAAGTTATTTTCCCTAGGCAATCGATAACTAGACCGGTGATCATTATTGCAATTTTATTTGAGGGAGAGGCATAAGCTAACATACTTTCTCTACTTGGATCATATGCACTTATGATTGGAACTCTAGCAATCATTCGCTACTACTAAAGATCATTAAGGTAAAACCCAACCATAGCATTAAAGTATCAAGTCCTCTTTATCCCATACTCAAACAACCTACTTACTCGGGTATGTCTTTCTATCACTCACGCCACCCACCATAAGCAAATCATGAACATATTGCAAACCCTATAGCGAGAATCCATCACGCTTGCGCGACACGGAGAGCGCCATAGGACAGCACCAATGATAAAACATGCAACTCAAACCAATCACGATCATCAAATAACCCATAGGACAAAATGAATCTACTCAAATATCATAGGATAGCCATACATCATTGGGAAATAATATATAGTGTTGAGCATCATGTTTAAGTAGAGATTACAGCGGGTAAGAGAGGGGTTACACTGCTGCATAGAGGGGGGAAGAGTTGGTGATGATGGTGGTGAAGTTGTTGGTGAAGATTGTGGTGACGATGATGGCCCCCGGTGGCACTCCGGTGCCACCGGAAGCAAGGGGGAGAGAGCCCCCTCCTTCTTATTCTTCCTTGACCTCCTCCCTAGATGGGAGAAGGGTTTCCCCTCTGGTCCTTGGTCTCCATGGCATGGGAGGGGCGAGAGCCCCTCCGAGATTGGATCTGTCTCTCTGTTTCTGCGTTCCCAGATTATGCCATTTCACCATTTCTTATATTCCTGGAGATCCGTAACTCCGATTGAGCTGAAATTTTAACACGACCTCTATCCGGATATTAGCTTTCTTGCAGCCAAAGAAGGGCATCAACCACCTTACGGGGTGGCTACGAGGGTCAGGGGCGCGTCCAGGCGGTGGGGCGCGCCCCCCTGCCTCGTGCCTCCCTCGGGCACCGTCTCGCGTGGATTTTTCTTCCCAAAAATCATATATATTCCAAAAAAAATCTCCATCAGTTTTTATCCCGTTTGGACTCCGTTTGATATGGATATTCTGCGAAAGAAAAAACAAGCAACAAACAGGAACTAGCACTGGGCACTAGATCAATATGTTAGTCCCAAAAATAGTATAAAAAGTTGCCAAAAGTATATGAAAGTTGTAGAATATTGCTGGCATGGAACAATCAAAAATTATAAATACGACGGAGACGTATCAGCATCCCCAAGCTTAATTCCTGCTCGTCCTCGAGTAGGTAAATGATAAAAAAGATATTTCTTGGTGTGGAATGCTACCTAGCATAATCTTGATCACATATCTAATCATGGCATGAATATTAAGATACGAGTGATTCAAAGCAATAGTCTATCATTTGACATAAAAACAATAATACTTCAAGCCTACTAATAAAGCAATCATGTGTTTTCAAAATAACATGGCCAAAGAAAGTTATCCCTACAAAATCATATGGTCTGGGTATGCTCCATCGTCACCACACAAAGTATTCAAATCATGCACAACCCCGATGACAAGCCAAGCAACTGTTTCATACTTTTTAACGCGCTTCAGCTTTTTCACCCCTCACGCAATACATGAGCGTGAGCCATGGACATAGCACTATAGGTGGAATAGAATATGATGGTGGAGGTTGTGTGGAGAAGACAAAAAGGGAGAAAGTCTCACATCGACGCGGCTAATCAACGGGCTATGGAGATGCCCATCAATTGATGTCAATGTGAGGATTAGGGATTGCCATGCAACGGATGCACTAGATCTATAAGTATATGAAAGCTCAAACTGAAACTAAGTGGGTGTGCATCCAACTTGCTTGCTCATGAAGACCTAGGGCATTTGAGGAAGCCCATCGTTGGAATATACAAGCCAAGTTCTATAATGAAAATTCCCACTAGTATATGAAAGTGATAACTCAAGAGACTCTCTATATGAAGAACATGGTGCTACTTTGATGCACAAGTGTGGTAAAAGGATAGTACCATTGCCCCCTTCTTCTCTCTTTTTTTGGCGGGCTTCTTTGGCCCCCTTTTTTTATTTAGGCTTCTTTGGCCTCTCTTTCTTTTTGGCGGGCAATGCTCTAATAATGATGATCATCACACTTTTATTTACTTACAACTAAATATTACAACTCGATACTAGAACAAAGATATGACTCTATATGAATGCCTCCGGCGGTGTACCGGGATGTGCAATGATCTAGTGTAGCAATGACATCAAAAAATGGACAAGCCATGAAAACATCATGCTAGCTATCTTACGATCATGTAAAGAAATATGACAATGAATGCTCAAGTCATGTATATGATGATGATGGAAGTTGCATGGCAATATATCTCGGAATGGCTATGGAAATGCCATAATAGGTAGGTATGGTGGCTGTTTTGAGGAAGATATAAGGAGGCTTATGTGTGACAGAGCGTATCATATCACGGGGTTTGGATGCACCAACGAAGTTTGCACCAACTCTCGAGGTGAGAAAGGGCAATGCACGGTGCCAAAGAGGCTAGCAATGATGGAAGGGTGAGAGTGCGTATAATCCATGGACTCAACATTAGTCATAAAGAACTCATATACTTATTGCAAAAGTTTATCAGCCCTCGAAGCAAAGTACTACTACGCATGCCCCTAGGGGGATAGATTAGTAGGAAAAGACCATCGCTCGTCCCCGACCGCCACTCATAAGGAAGACAATCAATAAATACCTCATGCTCCGACTTCGTTACATAACGGTTCACCATACGTGCATGCTACGGGAATCATAAACCTCAACATAAGTATTTCGACTAATCCACAACTACCCACTAGCATGACTCTATTATCACCATCTTTATATCGCAAAACTATTGCAAGGAATCAAACATATCATATTCAATGATCTACAAGTTTTATGTAGGATTTTATGACTAACCATGTGAATGACCAATTCCTGTCATCTGTCTAAATAGATATAAGTGAAGCAAGAGAGTTTAATTCTTTCTACAAAAGATATTCCCGCGCTCTAACAAATATAAGTGAAGCAAAAGAGTATTCTACAAATGGTGGTTTTCTATGTAAAGAGAAACAGGCAATCCAAACTTCAAATGATATTAGTGAAGCACATGAAGCATTCTATAAAGCCATACTCAAAAGATATAAGTGAAGTTAATAGAGCATTCTATAAATCAACCAAGGACTATCTCATACCAGCATGGTGCATAAAATAAAAATGAAAACTAAATGCAAAAGACGCTCCAAGATTGCACATATCGCATGAACGAAACGAATCAGAAAACATACCGATACTTGTTGAAGAAAGAGGGGATGCCTTCCGGGGCATCCCCAAGCTTAGACACGTGAGTCTCCTTGAATATTTACTTGGGGTGCCTCGGCATCCCCAAGCTTGAGCTCTTGCCTCTCTTCCTTCTTCTCATATCGAGACCTTCTCGATCATCGAACACTTCATCCACACAAAACTTCAACCGAAAACTCGGTAAGATCTGTTAGTATAATAAAGCAAATCAATACTCTAAGTACTATTGTAAACCAATTCATATTTTGTTTTTGCATTGTATCTACTGTAATATAACTTTTCTATGGCGTAATCCACTGATATAAATTGATAGTTTCATCAAAACAAGCAAAATATGTGTGACGCCCCCGATTCAATCGTACACTAATCATGCACGCAAATGTGTACGATCAAGATCAGGGACTCACGGGGAGATATCACAACACAACTTTACAAATAAAAATAAGTCATACAAGCATCATAATACAAGCCAGGGGCCTCGAGGGCTCGAATACAAGTGCTCGATCATAGACGAGTCAGCGGAAGCAACAATATCTGAGTACAGACATAAGTTAAACAAGTTTGCCTTAAGAAGGCTAGCACAAACTGGGATACAGATCGAAAGGGGCGCAGGCCTCCTGCCTGGGATCCTCCTAAACTACTCCAGGTCGTCATCAGCGGGCAGCACGTAGTAGTAGGCACCTCCGGGATAGTAGTCGTCGTCGACGGTGGCGTCTGGCTCCAGGGCTCCAGCATCTGGTTGCGATAACCAGAAAGAAAGGAAAGGGGGAAAAAGGGGGGAGAAAGCAACCGTGAGTACTCATCCAAAGTACTCGCAAGCAAGGAACTAAACTACATATGCATGGGTATATGTGTAAGGAGGCCATATCAGTGGACTGAACTGCAGAATGCCAGAATAAGAGGGGGATAGCTAGTCCTATCGAAGACTACGCTTCTGGCAGCCTCCGCCTTGCAGCATGTAGGAGAGAGTAGATTGAAGTCCTCCAAATAGCATCTCCAAGTAGCATCTCATAGCATAATCCTACCCGGCGATCCCCTCCTCGTATCCCTGAGAGAGAGCGACCACCGGGTTGTCTGTGGAACTTGGAAGGGTGTGTTTTATTAAGTATCCGGTTCTAGTTGTCATAAGGTCAAGGTACAACTCCAAGTCGTCCTGTTACCGAAGATCACGGCTATTCGAATAGATTAACTTCCCTGCAGGGGTGCACCACATAGCCCAACACGCTTGATCCCATTTGGCCGGACACACTTTCCTGGGTCATGCCCGGCCGCGGAAGATCAACACGTCGCAGCCCCACCTAGGCAAAACAGAGAGGCCAGCACGCCGGTCTAAACCTAAGCGCACAGGGGTCTGGGCCCATCGCCCATAGCACACCTGCACGTTGCGAGGGCGGCCGGAAGCAGACCTAGCCTAGTAGGTGTTCCAGTCCAATCCGGCGCGCGCCGCTCCGTCGCTGACGTCTGAAGTGCTTCGGCTGATACCACGACGCCGGGATACCCATAACTACTCCCGCGTAGATGGTTAGTGCGTATAGGCTCGTAGCCGACTCAGATCAAATACCAAGATCTCGTTAAGCGTGTTAAGTATCCGCGAACGCCGAACAGGGCCAGGCCCACCTGTCTCCTAGGTGGTCTCAACCTGCCCTGTCGCTCCGCCACAAAGTAATAGTCGAGGGCCGTCGGGAACCCAGGCCCACCTCTACCGGGATGGAGCCACCTGTCCTTTCAGCCCCCTCGTCAAAATCACTTGCGGGTACTCAATGAGCTGACCCGACTTTAGTCACCATCTGTATAGTATGTATGTATGTATAGTATATACCCGTGATCACCTCCCAAGTGATCACGGCCCGATAGTATAGCAAGGCAGACTGACAAGAATGTAGGGCCAATGATGGTAAACTAGCATCCTATACTAAGCATTTAGGATTGCAGGTAAGGTATCAACAGATGTAGCGACAATGTCAGGCTATGCATCAGAATAGGATTAACGAAAGCAGTAACATGCTACACTACTCTAATGCAAGCAGTATAGAGGAGAATAGGCGATATCTGGTGATCAAGGGGGGGGCTTGCCTGGTTGCTCAGACAAGGAGGGGTCGTCGGTGACGTAGTCGACTATAGGGGCATCAGCATCGTCACGGGGTCTATCGGAGAGAAGAGGGGGGAGAAACAATAAATACATAGCAAGCAAGTGCATAACAGTACAACAAGCAGAGCTAGACGTGTTCTAACGCGGTATGAGGTGATACCGGTGAAGGGGGGAAACATCCGGGAAAGTATCCCCGGTGTTCCGTGTTTCCGGGCAGATGAACCGGTGGTGAAATGTTGCAGGTTCACTATGCTAGGGACGCGTGGCAGACGAACGGGCTGCGTTTCCGGGTTCGTCTCGTCGTTCTGAGCAACTTTCATGTTGAAAATATTTTAATCCGAGTTACGGATTAAAAGATATGATTTTTAAAAGATTTTAACAATTTTGGAATTTAATTATTTATTTAATTAATTCGAAAAAATGTATTTATGACGTCAGCATGATGTCATGCTGACGTCAGCAGTCAACAGGGGTTGACTGAGTCAACCCTGACAGGTGGGTCCCGTTCGTCATACACTGTTAACTAATTAACCTAATTAAGTTTAATTAACAGTAGTTAATTAGGTTAATTAGTTATTAGGTTAATTAACCAGGATTAATTAACTTAATTAATTACTTAATTAATTAATTAATTAACATTTTAATTATTTAATTATTATCTATTTATTCATTTAACATTTTTTTTTAATTTTTTTTCATTATTATATTTTTTTTAATCCCTCTTTTTTTTTGTTCTTGGGCGTGGGGCCTGAATGGCAGTGGCCCATCTAGCCTAACGGGCGCTGGGCGCGTGGCTAATGGGCATGGCCCGAACAGGCGCGTGCCCGAGGGGCGCTGGGCACGCACACGGAGCACGCCGGCGGCCAGGGCCAGGGAAGGCGGCGAAGGGGTGGCCGCGGACCGGCTGGGTGGAGCGGGCGCAGGGGCGTGCGGCTGGAGGTGGTAGGGGGAGGCGCTCGATAGTAGGCAACAGCAAGCGAAGCAACAGCGATAGCAGTTGCAGGCGAGCAGCAGGGGACGAGGCCGCGTCGGGGGCTCGCGCGCGAGTTGCCGACGGCGCCGGTGAGCGTCTGACGAGGGGGGGGACGCCGGGTGGCCGCGGTGAGCGCGGCCGGTGCGGGCGCATGCGGGGAAGAGAGGAGGAGGGGGCCTCACAGGGGGTGTGTAGGGACCGTGGCAGCGTGGGTCGAGGGGGGAACGGGGACGACGTCGACGAAGCCGAGGCGGAGGAGCTCCGGGAGGAGGACGAGGACGCGAGGTGGTGACTCCGGCGAGGGGGCTCCTGCGGCGGGGTCGCGGCGAGGCGGCACCGGGCGGCGTCGGTGAAGGGGGGGGGGTCGGGGCCCTCTGCCCCGATCCGGACGGGGGAAAGGGGAGAGAGGCGTGCGGGGTTGGCGATGGGGATGGGGCGGTCCAGCAACGGCGGGGCGGGGTGGTCGGGGTCGATGGGATCGGGGCCGATCCCGATCCAGATCGGTGGGGGAGAGGAGAAGGGGATCGTGGGGTAAGTGGGGGGTGTCGGGCTAGGGTTCGGTCGCCCAGGGGGTTATGGGGGGGGGACCGGGGTGGGCCGGCCTGGCCGGTTGGGCCGTGGGGCGGCCTGGTGGCCAGCTGGGCCACGAGGCCCAGCGGGGGGGGGGGGGGGGGGGGGGGGGCTTTTCTGTTTTTATTTCTTTTGTTCTATTTTTGTTTATTATTCCTTTTCTATTTTCTATTTTATTTTAGTTCCTCTTTTATTTCAGTTTTATAACTATAAAAGTACTCCCTAATTTAGTGTTAGTAATTAGCTACTACCACATAAGTTTGGGCAACAAAATAAATTAGTTTAATATTTTATCTATTGTAAAAGGCATTCAACTAATTGTCTTTGCTACTGTTTAAAACATTTTAGATTATTTTACACTTTTATAAAAGTGTGGTTTCTCCACCATACTTACTTATGCATTATTTGGCTCACTCAGAACATTTTAGTTTCATTATTTGAAATCTTTTATTGTTTGCTTGATTTTGAATTTGAACGCGAATCGGTTTCGAACTAACGCGAGATTAGCAACTATAATCGAGGTGACGTGGCATCACTAGCAGAGGATCACTGTAGCTTAATTACCCGGGCGTCACAATATGCATCAAAAACAGAATCTGCCAAAAACAGAACAGTCTGTAGCAATCTGAACATTGACCATACTTCTGGTACATGAAAAAATTCTGCCAAAATTAGGAAAAATAAAAAAAATTATACAAAGACAGTGCAAAAATAATCAGAACCATTTGACGTTCCAGTAAAAAATGTAAAATCGCGCGCTACAGCCAAAGTTTCTGTCCTGCACCATACAAACCAACAAGCATCTAAAACATCCTAAAGGCAAATCTTGGCACATTATTTTTATAATACAATGGAATTGTACAAGGGGATAATTATTTTTGTTGAAAATTTTCTGTAATCAATATTCACAAAGTTTTCGTGAGCATGGACAAAGTTCAAGGCTAGCTCCCACTTCAACAATGATTGTCTCTCTCACTTTCGCTTTTCTGGGTTCCCCTCTTTATTTTTGTTGTTTTTAAACTATATTAAAGCACTCAACAGAAATAAATAACTCTCTAAAACTTCCGGGTTGTCTCCCTGGTAGCGCTTTCTTTAAAGCCATTAAGCTAGGCATATAGTGCTCAAGTAATGGATCCGCCCGGATCCCAAGGTATATCAAAGCCAATTTTAATTAACAATGATTTGTGATTTAGTAGTGAGCACAAAGTAACATATATTATGTAACAACGAAATCTAACTCTCTTCCTATGCATCGGCATGTCATAAAAGAACAATTCATGCACACATAGTAAAGGCCAATGCATAGTATAAACAGTTTCTTGCAATTTTATCGTATTGGAAACATAGAGAGGTGGAGATATAGTTCCTTTCTCATAATAATTGCAAGTAGGAGCAGCAAGCACATGCATATTATATCTATCAAAATCATCATGTGTAGTAGTAAAAGGCAACCCATCAATATAATCCTTAATAAGCACAAACTTCTCCGATATAGTGTAGTTTGGAGAGTTCAAAAAGATAATAGGACTATCATGCATGGGTGCAATTGCAACAATTTCATGTTTAACATAAGGAACTATAGCAAGTTCATCTCCATAAGCATAATTCATATTGGCATCTTGGCCACAAGCATAGCAAGCATCATCAAAAAGGGATATTTCAAGAGAATCAACGGGATCATAACAATCATCATAGCAATCATCCTTCGGTAAGCACGAAGAGAAATTAAACAATGTATGAGTTGAAGAGTTACTCTCATTAGAAGGTGGGCACGAGTAGCTAATCCGCTCTTCCTCCTTTTGTTCTTCGCTCTCCTCATCATCTTTTTCATCTAATGAGCTCACAGTTTCATCAATTTCTTCTTCCATAGACTCCTGCAAAATATTAGTTTCTTCTTGGACAGTGGAGTAGTCATCAATATATGGTTCAACATAGGCATTAGAAGCATAATTATCATAGCAATATTTAAGTATGGCAAAATTTTCAGATTTGTAAAGAGTAGCATCATACTTTTCAATCAAAGAAGCAATTTCATAAGCACCCTTAAAAGCAACAAATTATTCAATTTTTGAACATCATAGTAACTATAAACACCTTTAGCATACGAAGATACGATTCCATTATCACTAAACTCACATTCATAGGGAAGGTGTTTCTTAGGGTTTTTAGAACAACAAGTAAAATCATATATTTCACATAAATTCCAAGCATAGCATTGCAAACGATGAATTTGACCCAGTAGAAGTTTCCCTTTTTCAGATATACGATGTCGCACATAACAAACATGCTCATCTAAATATTTGCCGTTAACTAAGCTAGTTGGGGTTTCACCACGAGCACAAAGGGATCGAAGATGATCCAAGTAATAAGCTTTAGGACTGTGATAGATTTTGAGTGGTTCTTCAACCATTGGTTCAGCAGGTACAACTAATTTTTTTAATATTTTGCGTTTCCTACCCATAATTAAAGATAGAAAACAACTAACAACAGCAAATAAAAATTACTTAGTGATAAAGCAAACAAGCACACACGAGAATATTTACCCCACGCTATTGCTTCCCGGCAACGGTGCCAGAAAAAGGTCTTGATAACCCACAAGTATAGGGGATCGCAACAGTTTTCGATAAGTAAGAGTGTTGAACCCAACGAGGAGCTAAAGGCAGAACAAATATTCCCTCAAGTTCTATCAACCACCGATACAACTCTACGCACGCTTGACGTTCACTTTACCTAGAACAAGTATGAAACTAGAAGTACTTTATAGGTGTTGTTGGATAGGTTTGCAAGATAATAAAGAGCACGTAAATAAAAAGTAGGGGCTGTTTAGATAAAGACACAACTAAATTATTTTTAGTAGAGAGCTTGTTGTTATGAGAAAGTTATGTGTCCCTAGGCAATCGATAACTAGATCGGTGATCATTATTGCAATTTTATTTGATGGAGAGGCATAAGCTAACATACTTTCTCTACTTGGATCATATGCACTTATGATTGGAACTATAGCAAGCATCCGCAACTACTAAAGATCATTTAAGGTAAAACCCAACCATAGCATTAAAGTATCAAGTCCTCTTTATCGCATACGCAAACAACCTACTTACTCGGGTATGTGTTTCTATCACTCACGCCACCCACCATAAGCAAATCATGAACATGTTGCAAACCCTACAGCGGGAATCCCTCACTCTTGTGCGACACGGAGATCACCATAGGACAACACCAATATTAAAACATGCAACTCAAACCAATCACGATCATCAAATAACCCATAGGACAAAACGGATATACTAAAACATCATAGGATAGCCATACATCATTGGGAAATAATATATAGCGTTGAGCACCATGTTTAAGTAGAGATTACAGCGGGTAAGAGAGGGTTTACACCGCTGCATAGAGGGGGGAAAGTTGGTGATGATGGCGGTGAAGTTGTTGGTGAAGATTGCGGTGATGATGATGGCTCCCGGTGGCACTCTGGTGCCACCGGAAGCGAGGGGGGAGAGCCCCCCCCCTCATTCTTCTTCTTCCTTGCCCTCCTCCCTAGATGGGAGAAGGGTTTCCCCTCTGGTCCTTGGTATCCATGGCGTGGGAGGGGTGAGAGCTCCTCCGAGATTGGATCTGTCTCTCTGTCTCTCTCTATTTCTGCGTTCTCAGATTCTGCCATTTCACCATTTCTTATATTCCCGGAGATCTATAACTCTGATCGGGCTGAAATTTTAACACGATCTCTATCCGGATATTATCTTTCTTGCGGCGAAAGAAGGGAATCAACCGCCTTACGCGGTGTCCATGAGGGCCAGGGGCGCGCCCGGGGGTGGGGCGCGCCCCCCTGCCTCGTGCCTCCCTCGGGCACCGTCTCGCGTGGAATTTTCTTCCCAAAAATCATATATATTCCAAAAAAATCTCCGTCAGTTTTTATCCCGTTTGGACTCTGTTTGATATGGATATTCCGCGAAACAAAAAACATCCAACAAACAGGAACTGGCACTGGGCACTAGATCAATATGTCAGTTTCAAAAATGGTATAAAAAGATGCCAAAAGTATATGAAAGTTGTAGAATATTGGCATGGAACAATCAAAAATTATAGATACGACAAAGACGTATCATGTAGCATGTTACTGCTTTCCGTTAATCCTATCCTGATGCATAGCCTGTCTTTGCTACTACTGTTGTTACCTTTACCTGCAATCCTAAATGCTTAGTATAGGATGCTAGTATTCCATAAGTGGCCCTACATTATTGTTCGTCTGCCATGCTATACTATCGGGTCATGATCACCCGGGAGGTGATCACGAGTATATACTTATATACATATTATATGATACCTGTGGTGACTAAAGTGAAGAAAATATGCCCTAGAGGCAATAATAAAGTTATTATTTATTTCCTTATATCATGATAAATGTTTATTATTCATGCTAGAATTGTATTAACCGGAAACATAATACATGTGTGAATACATAGACAAACAGAGTGTCACTAGTATGCCTCTACTTGACTAGCTCGTTAATCAAAGATGGTTATGTTTCCTGACCATGAACAATGAGTTGTTATTTGATTAACGAGGTCACATCATTAGTTGAATGATCTGATTGACATGACCCATTCCATTAGCTTAGCACCTGATCGTTTAGTATGTTGCTATTGCTTTCTTCATGACTTATACATGTTCCTATGACTATGAGATTATGCAACTCCCGTTTGCCGGAGGAACACTTTGGGTGCTACCAAACGTCACAACGTAACTGGGTGATTATAAAGGAGCATTACAGGTGTCTCCAAAGGTAGATGTTGGGTTGGCGTATTTCGAGATTAGGATTTGTCACTCCGATTGTCGGAGAGGTATCTCTGGGCCCTCTCGGCAATGCACATCACATAAGCCTTGCAAGCACTGCAACTAATATGTTAGTTGTGAGATGATGTATTACGGAACGAGTAAAGAGACTTGCCGGTAACGAGATTGAACTAGGTATTGGATACCGACGATCAAATCTCGGGCAAGTAACATACCGATGACAAAGGGAACAACGTATGTCGTTATGCGGTCTGACCGATAAAGATCTTCGTAGAATATGTAGGAGCCAATATGGGCATCCATGTCCCGCTATTGGTTATTGACCGGAGACGTGTCTCGGTCATGTCTACATTGTTCTCGAACCCGTAGGGTCCGCACGCTTAAGGTTACGATGACATTTATATTATGAGTTTATGAGTTTTGATGTACCGAAGGAGTTCGGAGTCCCGGATGAGATCGGGGACATGACGAGGAGTCTCGAAATGGTCGAGACGTAAAGATCGATATATTGGACGACTATATTCGGACTTCGGAAAGGTTCCGAGTGATTCGGGTATTTTCGGGAGTACCGGGGAGTTATGGGAATACGGGGAAGAGTATTGGGCCTTGATGGGCTTTAGTGGGAAGAGGAGAAAAAGGCTGCGCCCCCCCTCCCCTCTAGTCCGAATTGGACTAGGGAAAAGGGGGCCGGCCACCTTTCCTTCTCATCCACTTCCTTCTCCCTTCCTCCCCTCTTGGTGGACTCCTACTAGGACTTGGAGTCCTAGTAGGACACCACATCATGGCGCGCCCTCCTCCTAGGGCCGGCCTCCTCCTCCCTTGCTCCTTTATATACGGAGGCAGGGGGGCACCCCATGACACACAAGTTGATCCACGTGATCTATTCCTTAGCCGTGTGCGGTGCCCCCTGCCACCATAGACCTCGATAATACTGTAGCGGAGTTTAGGCGAAGCCCTGCTGCTGTAGTACATCAAGATCGTCACCACGCCGTCGTGCTGACGGAACTCTTCCCCGACACTTTGCTGGATCGGAGTCCGGGGATCGTCATCGGGCTGAACGTGTGCTCGAACTCGGAGGTGCCGTAGTTTCGGTGCTTGATCGGTTGGATCGTGAAGACGTACGACTACTTCCTCTACGTCGTGTCATCGCTTCCGCAGTCGGTCTGCGTTGGGTACGTAGACAACACTCTCCCCTCGTTGCTATGCATCACATGATCTTGCGTGTGCGTAGGAAATTTTTGAAATTACTACGAAACCCAACATAAAGTCGGGTCGGCTCGTAGAGTACACATAGTGATTCACGGATTGGGTCCGAAAGGACGTTTGTCCCGACGGCCCTCTGAGTGCATCTTTGTGGCAGAGCAACAGGGCAGGTTGAGACCACCTAGAAGAGAGGTGGGTCTGGCCCTGGTCGGCGTCCACGATTAATTCAATTAACACGCTTAACAAGATCTTGGTATTTGTGAGTCTGGCCACTGGCCTATACGCACTAACCAACTACGCGGGAACAATTATGGGCACTCGACGTCGTGGTATCAGCCGAAGCCTTCTTGACGTCAGCGACTGAGCGGCGCGCGCCGGATTGGATTGGAACGTCTGCTCTTGTATTAGGGAGGCTAGGTTTGCTTCCGGCCACCCTCGCAACATGCAGGTGTGCAATGGGCGATGGGCCTAGACCCTTGCGTGCATAGGATTTAGACCGGCATGCTGACCTCTCTGTCGTGCCTAGGTGGGGCTGCGACATGTTGATCTTCCGAGGCCGGGCATGACCCAGGGAAGTGTGTCCAGCCAAAGGGGATCGAGCGTGTTGGAAAATGTGGTGCACCCCTGCAGGGAAGTTTATCTATTCGAATAGTTGTGTCCCTCAATAAAAGGACGACCCGGAGTTGTACCTTGACCTTATGACAACTAGAACCGGATACTTAATAAAATACACCCTTCGAAGTGCCAGATACAACCCGGTGATCGCTCTCTCATAGGGCGACGAGGAGAAGATCGCCGGGTAGGATTATGCTATGCGATGATACTTGGTTAACTTACCATCTACTCTCTTCTAGTGCTTCAAGATGGAGGCTGCCAGAAGCGTAGTCTTCGATAGGACTAGCTATCCCCTCTTATTCTGGCTGCCAGAAGCGTAGTCCTTGATGGGCTTTAGTGGGAAGAGGAGAAAAAGGCTGCGCCCCCCTCCCCTCTAGTCCGAATTGGACTAGGGAAAAGGGGGCCGGCCACCTTTCCTTCTCATCCACTTCCTTCTCCCTTCCTCCCCTCTTGGTGGACTCCTACTAGGACTTGGAGTCCTAGTAGGACACCACATCATGGCGCGCCCTCCTCCTAGGGCCGGCCTCCTCCTCCCTTGCTCCTTTATATACGGAGGCAGGGGGGCACCCCATGACACACAAGTTGATCCACGTGATCTATTCCTTAGCCGTGTGCGGTGCCCCCTGCCACCATAGACCTCGATAATACTGTAGCGGAGTTTAGGCGAAGCCCTGCTGCTGTAGTACATCAAGATCGTCACCACGCCGTCGTGCTGACGGAACTCTTCCCCGACACTTTGCTGGATCGGAGTCCGGGGATCGTCATCGGACTGAACGTGTGCTCGAACTCGGAGGTGCCGTAGTTTCGGTGCTTGATCGGTTGGATCGTGAAGACGTACGACTACTTCCTCTACGTCGTGTCATCGCTTCCGTAGTCGGTCAAAGTTGGGTACGTAGACAACACTCTCCCCTCGTTGCTATGCATCACATGATCTTGCGTGTGCGTAGGAAATTTTTGAAATTACTACGAAACCCAACAGTGGCATCCGAGCCTAGGTTACTTATGTTGATGTTATATGCACGAGTAGAACACAAGTGAGTTGTGGACGATACAAGTCATACTGCCTACCAGCATGTCATACTTTGTTTCGGCGGTATTGTTGGACGAGACGACCCGGACCAACCTTACGCGTACGCTTACGCGAGACCGGTTCCCTCGACGTGCTTTGCACATAGATGGCTTGCGGGCGACTGTCTCTCCAACTTTAGTTGAACCAAGTATGGCTACGCCCGGTCCTTGAGAAGGTTAAAACGGAGTCTATTTGACAAACTATCGTTGTGGTTTTGATGCGTAGGTGAGATTGGTTCTTACTTAAGCCCGTAGCAGCCACGTAAAACATGCAACAACAAAGTAGAGGACGTCTAACTTGTTTTTGCAGGGCATGTTGTGATGTGATATGGTCAAGGCATGATGCTGAATTTTATTGTATGAGATGATCATGTTTTGTAACCGAGTTATCGGCAACTGGCAGGAGCCATATGGTTGTCGCTTTATTGTATGCAATGCAATCGCGATGTAATGCTTTACTTTATTACTAAACGGTAGTGATAGTCGTGGAAGCATAAGATTGGCGAGACGACAACGATGCTACGATGGAGATCAAGGTGTCGCGCCGGTGACGATGGTGATCATGACGGTGCTTCGGAGATGGAGATCACAAGCACAAGATGATGATGGCCATATCATATCACTTATATTGATTGCATGTGATGTTTATCCTTTTATGCATCTTATCTTGCTTTGATTGACGGTAGCATTATAAGATGATCTCTCACTAAATTATCAAGAAGTGTTCTCCCTGAGTATGCACCGTTGCCAAAGTTCGTCGTGCCCAGACACCACGTGATGATCGGGTGTGATAAGCTCTACGTCCATCTACAACGGGTACAAGCCAGTTTTGCACACGCAGAATACTCAGGTTAAACTTGACGAGCCTAGCATATGCAGATATGGCCTCGGAACACGGAGACCGAAAGGTCGAGCGTGAATCATATAGTAGATATGATCAACATAATGATGTTCACCGATGAAACTACTCCATCTCACGTGATGATCGGACATGGTTTAGTTGATTTGGATCACGTGATCACTTAGAGGATTAGAGGGATGTCTATCTAAGTGGGAGTTCTTAAGTAATATGATTAAATTGAACTTAAATTTATCATGAACTTAGTCCTGGTAGTATTTTGCAAATCATGTTGTAGATCAATAGCTCGCGTTGTTGCTTCCCTGTGTTTATTTTGATATGTTCCTAGAGAAAATTGTGTTGAAAAATGTTAGTAGCAATGTTGCGGATTTGATCCGTGATCTGAGGTTAAATCCTCATTGCTGCACAGAAGAATTATGTCCTTAATGCACCGCTAGGTGACGGACCTATTGCAGGAGCAAATGCAGACGTTATGAACGTTTGGCTAGCTCAATATGATGACTACTTGATAGTTTAAGTGCACCATGCTTAACGGCTTAGAATCGGGACTTCAAAGACGTTTTGAATGTCATGGACCATATGAGATGTTCCAGGAGTTGAAGCTAATATTTCAAGCAAATACCCGAGTTGAGAGATATGAAGTCTCCAACAAGTTCTATAGCTAAAAGATGGAGGAGAATCGCTCAACTAGTGAGCATGTGCTCAGATTGTCTGAGTACTACAATCGCTTGAATCAAGTGGGAGTTAATCTTCCAGATAAGATAGTGATTGACAGAATTCTCTAGTCACCATCACCAAGTTAGTAGAACTTCGTGATGAACTATGACATGCAAGGGATAACGGAAACGATTCCCAAGCTCTTCGTAATGCGGAAATTGACGAAGGTAGAAATCGAGAAAAACATCAAGTGTTGATGGTAGACAAGACCACTAGTTTCAAGAAAAGGGGCAGAAGGAAGAAGGGGAACTTCAAGAAGAACAGCAAGCAAGTTGCTGCTCAAGTGAAGAAGCCCAAGTCTGATCCTAAGCCTGAGACTAAGTGTTTCTACTGCAAAGGGACTGGTCACTGGAAGCGGATCTACCCCAAGTGATTGGCGGATAAGAAGGATGGCAAAGTGAACATAAGTATATTTGATATACATGTTATTGATGTGTACTTTACTAGTGTTTATCGCAAACCCTCAGTATTTGATACTAGTTCAGTTGCTAAGATTAGTAACTCGAAACGGGAGTTGCAGAATAAACAGAGACTAGTTAAGGGTGAAGTGACGATGTGTGTTGGAAGTGGTTCCAAGATTGATATGATCATCGTCACACACTCCCTATACTTTCGGGATTAGTGTTGAACCTAAATAAGTGTTATTTGGTGTTTGCGTTGAGCATGAATATGATTTGATCATGTTTATTGTAATACGATTATTCATTTAAGTAAGAGAATAAATTGTTGTTCTGTTTACATGAATAGAACCTTATATGGTTACACACCCAATGAAAATAGTTTGTTGGATCTCGATCGTAGTGATACACATAATCATAATATTGAAACCAAAAGATGCAAAGTTAATAATGATAAGTGCAACTTGTTTGTAGCACTGCCGTTTAGGTCATATTGGTGTAAAGCGCATGAAGAAACTCCATACTGATGGAATTTTGGAATCACTTGATTATGAATCACTTGATGCTTGCGAACTGTGCCTTTTGGGCAAGATGACTAAAACTCCGTTCTCCGGAACAATGGAACGAGCTACTGACTTATTGGAAATAATACATACCGATGTATGCGATCCAATGAGTGCTGATGCTCGTGGCAAGCATCGTTGTTTTCTGACCTTCACAAGATGATTTGAGCAGATATGGGTATATCTACTTGATGAAACATAAGTCTGAAATAGTTGAAAGGTTCAAAGAATTTCAGAGTGAAGTGGAAAAATCATCGTAACAAGAAAATAAAGTTTCTGCGATCTGATCGCGGAGACAAATATTTGAGTTACGAGTTTGGTCTTCAATTAAAACAATGTGGAATAGTTTCACAGCTCACGCCACCTGGAACACCACATCGTTATGGTGTGTCCGAACGTCGTAACCGCACTTTATTTGATATGGTGCGATCTATGATATCTCTTTACCACTATCGTTTTGGGGTTATGCATTAGAGACAGCTGCATTCACGTTTTAAAATAGGGCACCATCTAAATCCGTTGAGACGACACTGTATGAACTATGGTTTAGCAGTAAACCTAAGCTGTTGTTTCTTAAAGTTTGGGGCTGCGATGCTTATGTGAAAAAGTTTCATCCTGATAAGCTCGAACCCAAATCGGAGAAGTGCGTCTTCATAGAATACCCAAAGGAAATTGTTGGGTACACCTTCTATCACAGATCCGAAGGCAAGACATTCGTTGCTAAAATGGATCCTTTCCAGAGAAGGAGTTTCTCTCGAAAGAAGTGAGTGGGAGGAGAGTAGAACTTGATGAGGTAATTATACCTTCTCCCTTATTGGAAAGTAGTTCATCACAGAAATCAGTTCCAGTGATTCCTACACCAATAAGTGAGGAAGTTAATGATGATGATCATCAAACTTCAGATCAAGTTACTACCAAACCTCGTAGGTCTTCCAGAGTAAGATCCGCACCAGAGTGGTACGGTAATCATGTTCTGGAAGTCATGTTACTAGACCATGATGAACCTACGAACTATGAGGAAGCAATGATGAGCCCAGATTCCACGAAATGGCTTGAGGCCATGAAATCTGAGATATGATCCATGTATGAGAACAAAGTGTAGACTTTGATTGACTTGCCCGATGATCGGTGAGTCATTAAGAATAAATGGATCTTCAAGAGGAAGACGGACGTTGATAGTAGTGTTACTATCTACAAAGCTAGACTTGTCGAAAAAGGTTTTTGACAAAGTTCAAGGTGTTGAATACGATGAGATTTTCTTACTCGTATCGATGCTTAAAAGTCTGTCCGAATCATGTTAGCAATTGCCGCATTTTATGATTATGAAATTTGGCAGATGGATGTCAAAACTGCATTCCTGAATGGATTTCTGGAAGAAGAGTTGTATATGATGCAACCGGAAGGTTTTGTCGATCCAAAGGGAGCTAACAAAGTGTGCAAGCTCCAGCGATCCATTTATGGACTGGTGCAAGAATCTCGGAGTTGGAATATACGCTTTGATAAGTTGATCAAAGCATATAGTTTTTGTACAGACTTACGGTGAAGCCTGTATTTACAAGAAAGTGAGTGGGAGCACTACAACATTTCTGATAAGTATATGTGAATGACATATTGTTGATCGGAAATAATGTAGAATTATTCTGCAAAGCATGAAAGGATACTTGAATAAAAGTTTTTCAAAGAAAGACCTTGGTGAAGCTGCTTACACATTGAGCATCAAGATCTATATAGATAGATGAAGACGCTTGATAAGATTTTTCAATGAATACATACCTTGATAAATTTTTGAAATAGTTCAAAATGGAACAGTCAAAGAAGGAGTTCTTGCCTGTGTTGCAAGGTGTGAAGTTGAGTAAGACTCAAAGCCCGACCACGGCAGAAAATAGAAAGAGAATGAAAGTCATTCCCTATGCCTCAGTCATAGGTTCTATAAAGTATGCCATGCTGTATACCAGATCTATTGTATGCCATACCACTGAGTTTGGCAAGGGAGTACAATAGTGATCTAGGAGTAGATCACTGGAGAGCGGTCAAAATTGTCCTTAGTGGAATAAGGATATGTTTCTCGATTATGGAAAAAGGTTCGTCGTAAAGGGTTACGCCGATGCAAGTTTGACACTAATCTAGATGACTCTAAGTCTCGATCTAGATACATATTGAAAGTGTTAGCAATTAGCTAGAGTAGCTCCATGCAGAGCATTGTTGACATAGAAATTTGCAAAATACATGAGGATCTGAATGTGGCAGACCCGTTGACTAAGATTCTCTCACAAGCAAAACATGATCACACCTTAGTACTCCTTGGGTGTTAATCACATAGCGATGTGAACTAGATTACTGAATCTAGTAAACCCTTTGGGTGTTGGTCACATAGCGATGTGAACTATGGGTGTTAATCACATGGTGATGTAAACTATTGCTGTTAAATCACATGGCGATGTGAACTAGATTATTGACTCTAGTGCAAGTGGGAGACTGAAGGAAATATGCCCTAGAGGCAATATTAAAGTTATTATTTATTTCCTTATATCATGATAAATGTTTATTATTCATGCTAGAATTGTATTAACCGGAAACATAATACATGTGTGAATACATATACAAACAGAGTGTCACTAGTATGCCTCTACTTGACTAGCTCGTTAATCAAAGATGGTTATGTTTCCTGACCATGAACAATGAGTTGTTATTTGATTAACGAGGTCACATCATTAGTTGAATGATCTGATTGACATGACCCATTCCATTAGCTTAGCACCTGATCGTTTAGTATGTTGCTATTGCTTTCTTCATGACTTATACATGTTCCTATGACTATGAGATTATGCAACTCCCGTTTGCCGGAGGAACACTTTGGGTGCTACCAAACGTCACAACGTAACTGGGTGATTATAAAGGAGCATTACAGGTGTCTCCAAAGGTAGATGTTGGGTTGGCGTATTTCGAGATTAGGATTTGTCACTCCGATTGTCGGAGAGGTATCTCTGGGCCCTCTCGGTAATGCACATCACATAAGCCTTGCAAGCACTGCAACTAATATGTTAGTTGTGAGATGATGTATTACGGAACGAGTAAAGAGACTTGCCGGTAACGAGATTGAACTAGGTATTGGATACCGACGATCAAATCTCGGGCAAGTAACATACCGATGACAAAGGGAACAACGTATGTCGTTATGCGGTCTGACCGATAAAGATCTTCGTAGAATATGTAGGAGCCAATATGGGCATCCAGGTCCCGCTATTGGTTATTGACCGGAGACGTGTCTCGGTCATGTCTACATTGTTCTCGAACCCGTAGGGTCCGCACGCTTAAGGTTACGATGACATTTATATTATGAGTTTATGAGTTTTGATGTACCGAAGGAGTTCGGAGTCCCGGATGAGATCGGGGACATGACGAGGAGTCTCGAAATGGTCGAGACGTAAAGATCGATATATTGGACGACTATATTCGGAGTTCGGAAAGGTTCCGAGTGATTCGGGTATTTTCGGGAGTACCGGGGAGTTACGGGAATACGGGGAAGAGTATTGGGCCTTGATGGGCTTTAGTGGGAAGAGGAGAAAAAGGCTGCGCCCCCCCCTCCCCTCTAGTCCGAATTGGACTAGGGAAAAGGGGGCCGGCCACCTTTCCTTCTCATCCACTTCCTTCTCCCTTCCTCCCCTCTTGGTGGACTCCTACTAGGACTTGGAGTCCTAGTAGGACACCACATCATGGCGCGCCCTCCTCCTAGGGCCGGCCTCCTCCTCCCTTGCTCCTTTATATACGGAGGCAGGGGGGCACCCCATGACACATAAGTTGATCCACGTGATCTATTCCTTAGCCGTGTGCAGTGCCCCCTGCCACCATAGACCTCGATAATACTGTAGCGGAGTTTAGGCGAAGCCCTGCTGCTGTAGTACATCAAGATCGTCACCACGCCGTCGTGCTGACGGAACTCTTCCCCGACACTTTGCTGGATCGGAGTCCGGGGATCGTCATCGGGCTGAACGTGTGCTCGAACTCGGAGGTGCCGTAGTTTCGGTGCTTGATCGGTTGGATCGTGAAGACGTACGACTACTTCCTCTACGTCGTGTCATCGCTTCCGCAGTCGGTCTGCGTTGGGTACGTAGACAACACTCTCCCCTCGTTGCTATGCATCACATGATCTTGCGTGTGCGTAGGAAATTTTTGAAATTACTACGAAACCCAACATAAAGTCGGGTCGGCTCGTAGAGTACACATAGTGATTCACGGATTGGGTCCGAAAGGACGTTTGTCCCGACGGCCCTCTGAGTGCATCTTTGTGGCAGAGCAACAGGGCAGGTTGAGACCACCTAGAAGAGAGGTGGGCCTGGCCCTGGTCGGCGTCCACGATTAATTCAATTAACACGCTTAACAAGATCTTGGTATTTGTGAGTCTGGCCACTGGCCTATACGCACTAACCAACTACGCGGGAACAATTATGGGCACTCGACGTCGTGGTATCAGCCGAAGCCTTCTTGACGTCAGCGACTGAGCGGCGCGCGCCGGATTGGATTGGAACGTCTGCTCTTGTATTAGGGAGGCTAGGTTTGCTTCCGGCCACCCTCGCAACATGCAGGTGTGCAATGGGCGATGGGCCTAGACCCTTGCGTGCATAGGATTTAGACCGGCATGCTGACCTCTCTGTCGTGCCTAGGTGGGGCTGCGACATGTTGATCTTCCGAGGCCGGGCATGACCCAGGGAAGTGTGTCCAGCCAAAGGGGATCGAGCGTGTTGGAAAATGTGGTGCACCCCTGCAGGGAAGTTTATCTATTCGAATAGTTGTGTCCCTCAATAAAAGGACGACCCGGAGTTGTACCTTGACCTTATGACAACTAGAACCGGATACTTAATAAAATACACCCTTCGAAGTGCCAGATACAACCCGGTGATCGCTCTCTCATAGGGCGACGAGGAGAAGATCGCCGGGTAGGATTATGCTATGCGATGATACTTGGTTAACTTACCATCTACTCTCTTCTAGTGCTTCAAGATGGAGGCTGCCAGAAGCGTAGTCTTCGATAGGACTAGCTATCCCCTCTTATTCTGGCATTTTGTAGTTCAGTCCACATATACTACCCCTTTCATTGATAACAATGCATATGTAGTGTAGCTCCTTGCTTGCGAGTACTTTGGATGTGTACTCACGGTTGCTTTGCTCCCCCCCTTTTCCCCTTCCTATATCGGGTTGTTGCGACCAGATGTTGGAGCCCAGGAGCCAGACGCCACCGTCGATGATGACTCCTACTACACTGGAGGTGCCTACTGCTACGTGCAGGCCGCCGCCGACGACCAGGAGTAGTTTAGGAGGATCCCAGGCAGGAGGCCTGCACCTCTTTCGATTTGTATCCCAGTTTGTGCTAGCCATCTTATGGCAACTTGTTTAACTTATGTCTGTACTCAGATATTGTTGCTTCTGCTGACTCGTTTATGATCGAGCTCTTGTATTCGAGCCCTCGAGGCCCCTGACTTGTAATATGATGCTTGTATGACTTATTTTATTTTTAGAGTTGTGTTGTGATATCTTCCCGTGAGTCCCTGATCTTGATCTTACACGTTTGCGTGTATGATTAGTGTACGATCAAATCGAGGGCATCACAAAAACCCAATGTCCTGCTTGATTGAATTTGATATGTATAGGGGTTACAAGAGTTGATCTACCTCGAGATTATAATGGCTAAACCCTAGCTGTCTAGCCTCTATGAATTCTGATAGCCTCTATGGACTAAACCCTCCGGTTTATATACACACTGGAGGGGCCTAGGGTTGTATAGAGTCGGTTTGTAGAGGAAGGAAATTACATATCCGGACACCAATCTTGCCATCCACGCATAAGAGAGTCCTACCCGGACACGGGGGAAGGTATTCTGCCTTGTATCTTCACGGCCCATATCACATAGCCTAGACACCCGAGGACCCCCTAATCCTGGACTCCCTCACCCTACCACCTGGGCGCGCCCTCCACCCTTGTGGCTGCCTCGTGGCTCTTCTGACTTGCACTCCAAGTCTCCTGGGTGTCTTCTAGTCCAAGAAAAATCACCACAAAGGTTTTATTCCGTTTGGATTCCATTTGGTATTCCTTCTCCGCAAAGCTAAAAAACAAGGAAAAAAAACAGAAACTGGCACTGAGCTCTAGGTTAATAGGTTAGTCCCAAAAATAATATAAAATATCATATTAATGCATATAAAACATCCAAAACAGATAATATAATAGCATGGAACAATCAAAAATTATAGATACGTTGGAGACGTATCAAGCATCCCCAAGCTTAATTCCTGCTCATCCTCGAGTAGGTAAATGATAAAAACAGATTTTTTGATGTGGAATGCTACCTAACATATTTATTCATGTAATTTTCTTTATTGTGGCATAAATGTTCAGATCCATAAGATCCAAAACAAAATTTTAATATTGACATAAAAACAATAATACTTCAAGCATACTAACAAGGCAATTATGTCTTCTCAAAATAACATGGCCAAAGAAAGCTTATCCCTACAAAATCATATAGTCTGGCTATGCTCCATCTTCATCACACAAAATATTCAAATCATGCACAACCCTGATGACAAGCTAAGCAATTGTTTCATACTTTTGGTGTTCTCAAACATTCTCAACTTTCACGCAATACATGAGCGTGAGCCACTATAGGTGGAATAGAATATGATGGTTGTGGAGAAGACAAAAAATAAGGAGATAGTCTCACATTAACTAGGTGTATCAACAGGCTATGGAGATGCCCATCAATAGATATCAATGTGAGTGAGTAGGGATTGCCAGGCAACGGATGCACTGAAGCTATAAGTTTATGAAAGCTCAAAAGAAAACTAAGTGAGTGTGCATCCAACTTGCTTGCTCATGAAGACCTAGGTAAATTTGAGGAAGCCCATCATTAGAATATACAAGCCAAGTTCTATAATGAAAAATTCCCACTTATGAAAGTGACAACATCAGAGACTCTCTATCATGAAGATCATGGTGCTACTTTGAAGCACAAGTGTGGAAAAAACATAGTAACATTGCCCCTTCTCTCTTTTCTCTCATTTTTTATTTTGGGCTCTTTGGCCTCTCTTTTTTTTCTCCTTTTTTTGTCTGGAGTCTCATGCCGACTTGTGAGGGAATCATAGTCTCTATTATCCTTTCCTCACATGGGACAATGCTCTAATAATGAAGATCATCACACTTTTATTTACTTACAACTCAAGAATTACAACTCGATACTTAGAAGAAAATATGACTCTATATGAATGCCTCCAGCGGTGTACCGGGATGTGCAATGAATCAAGAGTGACATATATAAAAATTATGAACGGTGGCTTTGCCACAAATACTACTAACCTAGTCGCTGCCGCCACCGCTCTTTCTTCGGCTGATCTCACCGCTACCTCCATAGCCACCGCCGCCGCCCGTCCACCCCCTTCATCTTCGTCCAGCACCAGCCCGTCACCAGCGTTGCCGTCATCTACCCCAACCATTTCGTCTACTCCGACCACCGTTGGTGACATCGGCCTTGCGCCGATGGACGCCGCAATCGCCGTCGAGTTCTTCTTTGCTGGCCCCTTTGACTTCTCCGACATGGCATATAGCTCGTGCAGGTCCCTCGTCTACGCATGCCCGGTACTGGCAACACCGGTGCATGACTTCGTCCACGACGTGTCCCCGGGCCTGGCAAGCCTAGAGCAGCGCTTCGTCAACTTCGTTTTCGTCTGTCTACGCATGCATGGTGCTGGCAACACCGGCGCGTGCCTTCGTCTACGACGTGTCCTCGGGTTTGGCACACCCGCTGCGACGCCTCGTCAACACCATCATCCTTCCGGCTTGCCACTACCTCGATACCACTGCACCCATGACTAACTCGATGCCTCCTTGCGCCCGCAGCTCCACGGTGATTCCCTCGACACCGGCTATCCCGACTCGACATCGACCATGGCGTTCTTCGCACGGCTACCTCGACTACGGCTACACCACCCTATGCTCTCGGCTACCTCGACATCGGCACAAAGGGTTATCATCCACTTGAGCAACTCGTCGGCTTCCTTTATAGTCAACGCATCTGCAATGCTCCCGCTACGACTGCGGGGGGATGTCAGCCCATTGGCTGCTATTCTCTCCAGTCTGGTCATCTGCGACGCTCCTGTTGTTCGCAACGCTACCGCTACGATTGCGGGGGGGGGGGGGGTGGAGATGTTAGAGATATATTTGGTAGTAATTATTGCCCGGGATTAGATAGATTCATTTTCATCTTATCTCTAGGAGGTGTCTTGGCCTTCAAGTCTTGTACTCAATATATACTCACCCTCGAGACTCAATAATATATCCATCATATTCTGCAACAATCCCTCTCTATCCCTTCTAACACGGCCAACCCAAACAGACAAAAACGGACAAAATCGCTGTCCGTTTGGGTCGGCGCGTTGGAGTTGCTCTAAGGGAGTTGTCACCTGAGTGACCCTGATTGTAATCTTGTAGACATGTACAGTTTGGTTCTAGGTCTAACCATGCCACACTTTGCCATACAATATTGCCACTCTTGCCTAAGGTTAGTTGTTCAAAATGAGAGCCACAAGTTGGCAAGCCTAAGGAAATATTGCCACACTTTTGAGTGTATGTGATGTGGGACCCTAGTGTGGCTTGTCTAAGATGTGGCTTGAACCAAACACCCACCCAAATTGGTCAAACTTTCCTAACCTTAGGTGTGGGTGTGGCAACCTTAGAGCATCTCCAACAACCACCCAATGCGCAGCACGCTAAAAATCAGTTTGCAGCGTGCCGATCGCCTGCTTTGGCACGGCGGGGAGCGCTGGCTCCAGCAGCCGCGGTAAATTTAGCGTGTGTGCGTAGCTCCAGGAGGCGCGCGCTCTCGCACAAACACTCTGGACTACGGTGCATAGATATTTTACATAGACAAAATAATTCATAGCATAGATAAAAACGGTACATAGATATTTTACATAGTTCATAGCATAGATAGATAAAAGAACTACGGTGCAACAATAAAAACTACGGTGCAACTAGATAAAAACTACGGTGCAACTAGAACCTACTCTGAGTTGTCCTTATCATCACCCTTGCTGGTATTGTCCGAGGTAGAGATCCACACGTCATCCCAACGATCATCGTCTGACGAGAAGAATGACCTCCCATCGACGTTAACGAGATCGCACTGCGATATGGCCAGTGCCTTCTGCCGACATCTATCCGCCCGCTCCGCACGACGCCTTGCCGTCCTCCCCCCCAAAAGGCGTTCTCGTTGGCAACGTCCTTCGGGTGGCGCTAGCGCCACTCCGCCATGGCTCGCTCGTCCTCCTCGGCGATGAGGAAGCGGCGCTGCCGCCGACAATGTTCCTCACGGTCCTGGTTTGTTATAAGACGAGGCGGAGGGGCGACGGCATGCGCCTGCTCGCGCGTGTAGACGTCGTGGAAGTTTAGCTGCGAGCTAGGCCTCTCTAGGCGCCACGCGCCGCGTCGTATGCGGGCGGCCTCATGCACGGTCTCGAACGTGCCGAGGCCGAGGCGGACGTGCTAGACCGATCAGCGTAGTACGCGCCGGAAGGGCGCTCGTGGACGCCGCGGTAGCCCGAAGATGCCCGGCGGCGCGTCGATGGCGGGGCGCTGAAGCGGCGAGGAAGCAAATGAAGTGGCGAGGAAGCAGGGGAGAGCGCGCGTGGTAGTATGGATAGCCGCGTGACGAGCACCGCAATTTATAGGCGCGCCAAAAGCGGTGCAACAAATTTACCGCGCGACCGCCAACTTTCTTCCCCGCACGCAGAGGTTTACTGCACGCGCTTGTTTCCCGCCTTGAAAATTTTCCGCGCGCGCTAAATGGGCATTTACCACGCGCGCGTCTTTTGACGTGGCTGTTGGAGATGCTCTTAGGCTAGTCTCAAATCAAACAGCCCGTAACATCCGCTTGGATTCGGACCAAGATACGGCGAAATTGTCTCTCGGCGCCGGAGAGAACCCGCCCAAGACGACGACGGCGGCCGGTCTACGTGATGACGCATGTGGCGGGAGTAGGGACAGGATAAAGTTGGTGCGATTTGGCCGCACGACCATGGACGACAGCAAAGGAAACGGCAGAAAAGGCGATGGTAATTGCTCCCTTTTCCCATACCGTGGCGTGCATGATCCCTCGCTTTTGGGGAGATATCGGTCGACGCGCCTTTTCTCGCGCCATCATCATCTCTGGTGACGGTGTGCCGTAGCAGCATCCGTTCGGGTTCAGACCAAGCCGATCTGACCGACCCTTGTGTCTGGAAAGGCGGTGAGATACATATGCCTCATGATAAAAAGTAATTTGAGGCATTTATATTTATTTTTTTCCCCAATACAAGCTACCACTAGTGGGCCTTATTAAAAAATAGAAAATAAAGACTATTACACATGCATCTCTACTTTTTACTCTAACCTTTTTAGCTTTTGTCATCGGACCACACTTTTTCTCTTTAAGCACCCACCTCCTGAAGAAGATCTCGCTTCCTTATCCAAACCTATTTTACGTCATATCCGATCCTACATGGCATGCGAGGCATCACCTTGAGGCTATGCATTGTACATGCCCTAATAATTCGACAAAGTCTGGATTGCAACGAAGGTTTTATTGCACGAAATGTTTTTCTGATGTGTTATTGCACGAAATGTTTGGTGTCACGTCGATGTCAACGGCGTCGGTTTGTTTATCTGGAGTATTTGCCAAAACGAAGATTCTGTTAAGAAATAAAATATGTGATCAATTATATGGAAGGGATGTCTTCAAGGATGTGTCTGTTGGGGAAGAGGTGTCTCCCTAGCACACCCCTTTAGTTTGTATATAAATGAATCTTCCACATTGCAATAGACTAACAGAATTATTTGTGTCTCTCCTTTGTCTCCTTTACTTTGATATTACAACACGTTATCAGCACTTTCGTTCTCCGCTAAGAACAGGCCACCACAGCAAGGCATGGCGGAGCGACATGACACTCACCAGCGCATGTCACGGCGAGGGCGTCCTTCGACTTGGAGGAGGTGTCACCGGCCAGGTATTGACGGCGTGCGGCCACGTAACGGCGAGATGCGCTGCGACACGGCCTCGACACCCGGCAACGACAACGAGAAAAGCAACTCCGACCACTACGCTCATCGCTGTCCGGGAGAGATTTTCCTTAAGAAAGAAAAGGGAAACAAGGTGCTCCTTCTCCGATTTTGTTTCTGCAAACAGCGTATGCTTTAACAGGGAATGGGAAGGATAAGAGAACAGAAGAACACGGGGGTTGGCATCATCAATAGATCAAAGGAACGAAGCCTTCAATGCTCGGATCGAGCGTGTATGTAGTACTCCAAGCAACAATTTGGGAAACTACTTACCGTATGTACGTCGTGGCGGCAGCGGGCTCACTTGACTGGTTGGCGGAGGAGCAACAGCGGTTGCTCACCCGCAGGGTCCGCCTGCTCGGACGGCCCTGTCCCAACGCTCCAGGAGACAGGGCGCAGCGCCGCCAATGCATGGATACAGAGCGGACGTCGTCTGTGGCGCATGGCTAGGTGTCACTGGCAACTCGCGCAACGCGCATCGTCGCATCGAAAGATCGGTGGCTCGCGGCTCAGCATCCAGCGCGCGGCCAGACGCAGACTCGTCCTCCCAGACGGAGGCAACGGCTGCGCACCGACCCCTACGGAGAGGGGGCGTCAGACTGCTCGGTGCAAGGCCCGGGTTCCGGCGTGGATGCCGTGCCGTTGGTGGCGTGCGGCTGCTGTTACCCAGGCGCGAAGGCGCAGCATATCACGCGGCGACATCAACCGCAGCACACTGGTCCTCGTGACCGGCGGCGGTGCACTGGAACTCATAACCAGAGTTGCGTCACCAGGGCTGTCGGCTTGGCCTCCCAGGGAGGAGGGGTGCACAGCACGCACGGCGGCGACGCCTCTCCACGGTGGTGCACGGGTAACCGGTGGCAGCGGTTATTCCCAAAGGGAATTGGTAACCGCACACACGGGAAGAAATTGGGGATTTTCTTATCCTTTGGTGATTTTGCAAATCGGCTCTTGAAGTTATGATAATCCCTTATAAGTCTCTGCAATTTCTGATTCAGCTTATCATATCTTTCGCTTTAGCTCTTCGGTTTTATCACTAATAGCCCTTGGCTTCAGAGCAAAGATGTGGAGTAGACCGGTCTTGTTCAGTTGCATAATAATTAATTATGCATCATTTTACATCATGTAAAATGACTGTATAAGACCATAGGTCTTATTGTATTACGTGAGTAATACTGTTGCAAAGCAATATGTTGACTCCATTATTCAAATGGATTATGGAATTTGCTTGCAAAATTTTGGAAAACAAAAGGTGGTACAGTGTATGATATTGCATGACTATGTTATGTCTACACACCTTATGTCAACAAACCGATATGACAATTTTCAAATCTGCACACAACTTATGGATTGGTTAAGCCAATGTATAACTTTGTTCACAACTGAGAGGTCTATGTCACCGTGTGGCGACCACCTTCAATGTGCTTTAATTAACACAAGGTTGTGCAAAGTACCATAAGGGTGAGGTTTACACCACTTGGTGTTGATTACCTCTGTGTGTTCTACAAATATGATCTACACCATGTTATGGTGACTATCTATTTGTAGAAAGTCATATTATGGGTCGTTTAGGCTTTTCCTAGACCTTTATGTGGATTTAGCACATCATAGTAACGAAATAATTTTTCGTTTGGAGCTATGATGTTTGCATTATTGATGACTACCTTCATGATGTTTTTCCAAATACTTGTCAATTTCATGGCATTTGTTATTGGTTGTGACTATAGTGTCACATACTCCATCAGAAGATGAATCCAAGGCATTGGTGACTATGCTACATATTATGCTACGAAGAGAATTATGCAAAACATTTGCATATTTTGGTGATTACCTTCCATGCATACACACCTTATGAGACGCCATCATAGCTATGAATTAAGTTTATGCACAACTGAGAGGTTTACGCCATTTTTATGGTGATTACCTTCATGTTTGATAGATAACATAAGGTTGTGGAGGCTATGATCAATGGGAACTGTCCATAAGAGTGAGGCATCACTAGGTGGTCGACTACCTCTATGTGTTTTAAGAAAATCAAAGGTTTGTCTTTTTTTGAGGTGACTAACTTTACTTGGAAGATCCACACCACACTATGGTGTTCTTCTAGAAGGCTTGCCCTGTGGGTCACTAAGAATCACCATCACCATGATTATGCTTAGCCATAGCATTTTCATCCTACTTAATTTACTGAAGGTAAATTAATGCATGAGAATATCATGCAACATATGGCTGATATTTTTGGAAAGGAAATGCGATAAGGTGACATTTGGTGGGAATAACTATTTAAGATGGGTCATGGACATTAAAGATTTCGTCGACCTGCAGCCTTGTCTGCACAGAAACTCCACCTGTAGAAAATGTCATGGCTATCTAAGAATATGCATATTTGCATTTATGTGCCATCGCAATGGCTCGGTTCTCAAACTGAGTATGTAATGGATGATGAATATCCATTTTCCCTTTGAGCCTTCATTGAGGCGAGATATATTGTTATAAGCATCACATGAATGATTATCCATTCGTTGTCAGGACTTCGAGTCCGTTGAGGCTTATAATTCTGTTGTCTATAAATCAACACTATGTTGAGATTATATGATAAGGCAGTCTCAGATCTTGATCTGATTGTATGTCCTTACTGCACTTTACATTCTCCTATGATGGTAAATAAAATACCATCTTTATTTCAGGGTAAAAATATGATGAACTCCTTGTGAAGAATCAACTGGTACCCCCTAACGGGTGCTATACCATTACCTGAAATTTGTGCTAGTGCTTACAGTACTTAGCAATTTTTGTGGTTAAAGAACCACGAGGAGTTGAATGTAAAGTGAATAAAAAAATGACAAGCAGAAATGGAGTGTATATCTCAAAAGGGAATGGATCGTTTAATCTAAATGATCATAATGACAACTTTCAAGTTTGTCAAAGTGGTGGTTGTACAAAATATCGTACCAATGATTACCAGTTGGTCAAGTATTGGATTAATCATACCACCAACTCACTCGAGGCAAATGATTTTAATGGTATAAGTTTGAAGTTCTACTTCAAAAGGAAATGACCAGAAAATATTCTGGCATGGTAGAAGGAGAATGGACTCCTCTATATTCATGATATGCTTGTGGAATGATATTCCCAAGATATTTTGGAGATCTCGTGTAGTCTCCTAGTTATCTCTAAATATCATTAGCCTATAATTGTACTACTACATATAGTATAAATTGCAACATCTTGTCCCTCAGACATGATAGTTGAGATAATTGAGTGTATGAGTCAGTTCATACTCAATCTTGTTGCATACATAATAATTTTTCCTCCTTTATCATCATGGTATTGGACGATTAGAGAAATTATTAACAATTCTGTTGGCTACAACTTGACAAGTTGCAATATTCCCAACAATCATCCGATTGTTTTGTGCACTACATGTGGCATTGGGGAATTAATTTTAAGGCACTCTCACCTTAAAATTTGAAATGAGCCAGCCAATATTCTTGATTGAATGCAAGAATATGTTTGGATTATTCAACCATTATCTGGGTTATCTTGGTACTTCATGGTGTTCATAGACGCATCTGGAAGATGGTCTTAGGTGTGTATATCCACACATAACCATGCATTTACTGAATTAATTGCTCAAATTGACGAATTTCGAGCAAATAATCCTCACGTGGGATAATTCCATTGGAATAGAAATGCCATTAATTAACTTGATTCATGGGAATTCAATGGTTATATTCAGTATATGATACATAACCAGAATGGTTTGGCTTGATCTCTTATGAAAGAGATTCAATATTGCATAGCCAATGTTGTAGAATTGTGATTTACCAACATTTTGTTGATGATAACATGCGGACTCACACTCCGCATATTTGGTCTAAATGAAATCAAATGATACTGCACCCCCTTGCAGTTTGTACGTGGAAATAAGTGAAGTATTTCCCATCTGCAGTAATTCGGTTGTATACCGATATCACCACCCCAGCGTACATCATGGACCTTCACATATGGTTGGGATCTATGTGAGGAATAACTGTGGTATGTTTGTTAATCCGCTGAATACCTTAACCTTTACAAGGGAGTTATTTGCAGCACATATGCAGATTGCTTTTGCAATAAGAACATTTTTTGGCATTAGGGGGAGATGAGTACCACAAAGAATGCCAGGAAATGGATAAGAAATGTCATATACATTTTTTCCACGTACTTAAGAATCTGAACTGCAGGTTCAAGTTATGAGAAATTTGCAGCGTATTGCAAATAATCTGCCAAGTATATTTACTAATGACAAAGGTGTCACTATGGTCAAGTACCAGAACGAGTGGAAGTACCTAATAAACCACTCGTCTCCCTAGATGAGAGCAAGAGGGGGAGAATTCTGGTCGCATGAGATTAAGTTCTCATATGTTTCAGCGAAAACAGAGGAGTTAACCCCTCGATCAGTAAATATGATTCAACCTCGGGTTGAATGACACCTAAGGGATGCGTGGCATCCAAAGTCCAACACATATGTGCACACATTTTAGGTGTTGGGATATCGAAACACCTTGACTCCGTTGTTGTGGGAAATCACAAGGAGTTAAGAGGTGTAATAAGAATTCCACAATGATATTGATTCATGAGAATCATATATGAGAAAGTCTACATATGTCGACATAAAATTCTTCTCGAGAATTGCTAGATTCCTTATGGGCCCTGAACCAAATCCATGGACAATGTTGTTGCACTTATATTGGTTCAAATGAAAGGAAGCAATTAAGGAAGAGTGGCACTCGCTCATCAAAAGAGAGGTATTTACCATTGTAAAACCTGCTCCTCATAAGTATCTTCTAGAGGGAAGAGAAGTGAATTTTTGTTTGAAAACGAAAATAAATGAGGTGGTGAGAAAGCGAGGCATGTAGCACAAGGGTTTTTCGCAGAGACCCAACATCGGTTACGATGTAGCATACCTTCTTGGTATGAGTGCAATTATGTTTCTATACTGAATTTTAATGGCAGTATAGATCCACACGGTTGATGTATGTAATGTCTACATACTCCCATGGGTCAATTAGTTTGAATGTATATATTGAAGTCATTGAATGACTTAATATTCTGAATCCAAAGGTAAATCGCAACATGCATGTGTGGAACTTCTGAAGTCATTCTATGACTTGAATTAGTCGGAGAATTGTGTGGTGCAACCGACTAAGTGAGTTATTCCTTGACAAGGATTACTCTCATACTAATGATTGTTGACGTGTATTCATGAAGAAATCCTGGTTTGGATTTTACATCACCTTAATTTGTGGTGTCTATGATCTTATCATCAAAGTCTATATAAGACATGAAATACACACAATCATGTTAAGATGGATATTTGGGTTAAACCAAATTATGCTAAGCTTATGATTTGAGCATATCCCCCTAAGATATCAGTCTTCATATATCCGAAAGTATTTGAGAAGTTCAATATGGATATATTATATCAAAGACACATATGGTCATGTTATACCTAATATGGGATATAGATCCTTGAGACATAGGGGAGATGGTGAAGTGATAGAGGAGCATGAATTGCCATATCTAAATACCATCGAAGCACTCATATATCTTGCAAAATATGTTAGGTCTGACACTATAGTTTTTGGCAATTTATTGATAATGCAATTCCCTGAAAGGTATAAGCTTTGTATAAGGAATATCCTCGGATATATCCAGGGCACAAAGGGTCTTGATCAATTCCATCTAGAAAATCAAGATGGGACCATGGTTTGATATATTGATAGTGGCTAATATTATCTGATCCCACAATGCCATATCAAAGACGGGGTTCGTTGGAAGAGTATTTTGAAGGAAGTCTTCAGAATAGACACTAAACGAGTCCTTCCAATGATCATTCTATTTTATTTGAGGCATCACAATATGTGGATGACTTCATAGAATGATTGGCCACATGTGAAATCATGTGGAGATTATCATTGTCTACCAAGATAATGTCACTTGTATTGCTTACGAGTTATATTTATCCTCATGAGTTACAGAAATGTAAGAGGGTAATTTGCAAACAAATTATTGTGATATTCACTATATCTCTACCAATGTTTTGTAACACCCTCGATGCGGCTAGATCTCCCACGTGTCGAAGCACGACTTAGAGGCATAACCGCATTGAAAGCAATGTCGCAAGTGAGGTAATCTTCACACAACCCATGTAATACATAAGGGAAAGATACATAGTTGGCTTACAATCGCCACTTCACACAATTACATGAATAAAGCATTACATCAAACAGATACAATCAAGGTCCGACTACGGAACCAAAATAAAAGAAGAACCCCAAATGCGACAAGGTCCCCGATCCCCCCCAACTGGGCTCCACTACTGATCAACTAGAACGAAACAACATAAAGGACAAGATCTTCATCGAGCTCCTCCTTGAGCTTGGTTGTGTCATCTGCACGGACTCATCGGCACCTGCAAGCTGGTTTTGGAAGTATCTGTGAGCCACGGGGACTCAGCAATCTCGCACCCTCACGATCAAGACTATTTAAGCTTATGGGAAAGGTAAAGGTATGAGGTGGAGCTGCAGCAAGCGACTAGCATATATGGTGGCTAACATACGCAAATGAGAGCAAGAAGAGAAGGCAAAGCACGGTCGAGAAACTATGATCAAGAAGTGATCCTAGAACAACCTACATCAAGCATAACTCCAACACCGTGTTCACTTCCCGGACTCTGCCGGAAAGAGACCATCACGGTTACACACGCGGTTGATGTATTTTAATTAAGGTCAACTTCAGGTTTTCTACAACCAGACGTTAACAAATTCCCATCTGCCCATAACCGCGGGCACGGCTTTCGAAAGTTCAAATCCCTGCAGGGAAGTCCCAACTTAGCCCATTACAAGCTCTCACGGTCAACGAAGGATATTCCTTCTAGCGGGAAGACCCGATCAGACTCGGAATCCCGGTTACAAGACATTTCGACAAGGTAAAACTAAACCAGCAACACCGCCCGAATGTGCCGACAAATCCCGATAGGAGCTGCACATATCTCTTTCTCAGGGCACACTCAGATTGTCCTAGGAACGGGTAGGCCAGCCCAGAGTTGCTCC